>NW_020526513.1:0-27739 GCF_003368295.1 Carassius auratus | reverse complement strand
GCAGGACGTCATGGTTCCCTCTTGTTTTTCTCAGATGTTTAGTCACAATGCTTTTGCTTACGTTCTTCCTATCACCTCGTTTGTGGTGGCATGGTGGAAACCTGGTTCCTGGATTTCAAAGTTTTCACACAGGAAGCAGAGGATGAGAGAGGTGAAGAGAGCTTTGTGCTGGAAGGAAATTCAGAGCTGTATCAAACTGACACAAGTCAGTAATAACAGCATTTGTTTATAGGGCATGTTTGATGGATGATTGTAGCTCAAAGTGCTTCATAAACAAATCAGTCATAAAGCTATCCTCCAAAGCTAAAATATTCCATTATTTGTCAATAACATTGCATAAAATAGCAGAAGGTTTAAGCAATCAATAGCAGAAGTTTTATATGCGAAAGCGGATCATATGTTAATAAAGTTTATGGTTGTGACATCATGGATGTAATCAATTCTGAGCGAGTAAGTTTGGCTTTTGGTTTCAAAGCCCATTAGAAAGAGGAAGAAACATCTTTTTGTCATTTTAATAGTGTTGCGGTCAGGTAAAGTCACATTACTTAAAGCTGTGGGAAGGGAAACATGCCCTGCTTTGTTCTAAAGTTGCACACTCAGGCTGTCACGGATATTTGGGAAAGTCCTCACACGTCCTACATTGATGATCTGTGGTTTTCTCATGTCCTGCAGCATATCTGGCAGCAGTTAATGCCGCTTGTGAGCCGGCTCCTCTGATCCGTGCTAGACCCGTGTCTGACGCACAGTTTTACTCCCCGCCGGAGTCCCTGGCAGGTGATGCCATTCACTTTCTTTCTAATGCAACTCATTGTCCATTTTTGGCTTTATATTGCCGCCTAATGTTTGTGTTTGTCCTGTAGGTTCGGATGATAGACCTGTGATTGAAGAGGGTCTCGGCAGGAAAGACTAAACAGAACAAGTAATCAAATGCTTATTTTCTTTCTTTTCATTATCTTTGGATGGAAGAGATGTGTGCAAACGACAATTTCTGTATGTCCGAAAGTAATAAGAACCGTTTATTTGCTAAAAAGCACAGCAGATCACTTTGTCCAATCACTTGTTTTGAAGGACAAGCAGTTTCTACGACAGGGACAGGAGGCCATGGCTGTGGTGGAGCAGATACTGACACAAGAGGAAAACTGGAAGTTTGAGAAGACTAATGTGTGTAGACCTCCAAGCTTGCTGTCTTTATTTGTGTCTGGTTTTGTCATTGGTTAAATATGACACGTTTTAATTCTTAGGAGATGGGCGATGCAGTATATACTCTTGAAATCCCGTTCCATGGGAAAACGTTTATTTTAAAGGTATTGTTCCTCTGTGTTATGAGTCTTTTTGTCTCTTTATGTTTGTTCATATATACAGAATCAAGTCACTGACCTGTGTTTTGGGTGTTTTAGGCGCTCTTGCAGTGTGCCGCAGAGCTGGTGTATCAGGAGGTCATTTTGCAGCCGGAGAAGATGGTGCAGTGGAACAGGACAGTGTCTGTTTGTCAGGTACACATACTTGCAGATTCCTCCATTAATGACAGCTGAAACACAGGTTGCACACACTCACGATTGTGTCTGATTTAAAATGCAACTGCAGTTCAGGTTTTGCCACAAATAGCGATTTCTTTCACCTTTGCAGGACTGTGAAATGAGGAATGTACCAAGTAACACCTCTATAGCAATAGTGTGAAAGTGCATAGCACATAACATGCACAATACCAGTATCTATTGGTATAATATGCATCACATGACTCTCAAACGTTTTCAAAAGCCTCCATTTTCATAGTCCACACTACAACGCTACACTACAAAGCTCAGTTTTCCCTTAACTAAAAACACTGTCTCCATGTGGACTGAAGGCCAAAACGGAGAAAAAAAAGATGCGCTTTCAAAAAAAACTTAGGCCTTGTCCACACTAAGACACATGCACTACAAAATGTACCAAAAAAAATATTATATATATTGTGGCGGGACGAGCACACGACAGACACAGTGGGTGTGGCGTCAGGCCTCAGGAAAAGTGTCCAAAACAACAGGGAATCTGGTGTCCTCGTCGTGCTGCGGGATTTGTGTGGGTCAGGCAGTGTTCATGGAGGAAGGGTCCAGGTAAGGGGCGGAGTCGGCAGTGTAAGCGGGTGTGGTTCTCGTCCGGACCAGCTCACATCTCTGGTGGCGCGGGAATCCCTCAATGCACCCTTCCTGGACCCACGAGGACACCAGTCTGCATGCACAGCGAAGAGACTGGTCTCCTAAGGAGAGGCACATTGGACTTTTAAACAGCAACGGTGATGAGGCTCCAGCCCTGACTCGTCCAGCGCCCCTCCTCTCTCACACATCCACTCCTGTCGGGAGCCTGGTGAAGGGTGGCGATTTTGGAAGGGATGCAGATGACAATCAGGGAGGAGGCAGCTGACTAGTCACTATATATACTATATTACATAGTCAGGGGGTATCTCCTCATCCACCACCAGTGTGTAGCATCCACTTGGATGATGCGATGGCAGCCATAGTGCAACGCCCACCACACACCAGCTTACTGGTGGAGAGGAGACAGAGTGAGGAAGCCAATCAGCAGATATGGGGATTGTTAGGAGGCCATGATGGTCAGAGGCCAATGGGCGAATTTAGCCAGGATGCTGAGGTCACACCTCTACTCTTTTCGAGAGACATCCTGGGATTTTTAATGACCACAGAGAGTCAGGACCTCGGTTTAATGTCTCATCCGAAGGACGGTGCTTGTTGACAGTATAGTATCCCCATCTCTACACTGGGGCGCTAGGACCCACAAAGACCACAGGGTGAGCACCCCCTACTGGCCTCACTAGCACCTCTTCCAGCAGCAACCTAGTTTTCCCAGGAGGCCTCCCATCCAGGTACTGACCAGGCTCAGCCCCTGCTTAGCTTCAGTGGGAAACCGGTCTTGGGCTCCAGGGTGATATGGCTGCCGGCAAAAGTATCAACCTTTTGCTTTGATTACTGCTTTGCACACTCTTGGCGTTCTCTTGATGAGCTTCAAGAGGTAGTCACCTGAAATGGTCTTCCAACAGTCTTGAAGGAGTTTCCTGAGACATGCTTAGCACTTGTTGGCCCTTTTGCCTTCTGTCTGCGGTCCAGTTCACCCCTAAACCATCTCGATTGGGTTCAGGTCCGGTGACTGTGGAGGCCAGGTCATCTGGCGCAGCACCCCATCACTCTCCTTCTTGGTCAAATAGCCCTTGATGCCTTCAGTGTGAATCTACAAATTTCATAGTCATGAAAATAAAGAAAACTCTTTGAATGAGAAGGTGTGTCCAAACTTTTGGTCTGTACTGTATATATATATATATATATATACACACACACACACACACACACACACACACACACACACACACACACACACACACAAAGGTGCTGATCATATAATTAGAATATCATCAAAAAGTTGATTTCACTAATTCCATTCAAAAAGTCAAACTTGTATGTTATATTCATTCATTACACAAAGACTGATATATTTAAAAAATCCCAAATTCAGTATCTCAGAAAAAAACATTTTTTGAAACATTTACTTCGATTTACCTTTTATGATGGATGCTTATGCTTTTCCAATCAAATAATCATTTGTTACTCACTGGATGTTACTGCATAATGGAGAATTAAATGTGTATAAATAGGTCTTCTTTTGACCTGGCACACAACAGGTGTGCTTTGACAGCGTTATATTTATGCCGAAGACCCAAATTTGAATCCATTCCTATTGTTGCCATAAATAAAACACTACGAAGCTACAAAATTAGATGGGTGTTTTTGTGGGATGGTCTTGAGCTTTTAATCATTGAAACAGCCTTGAAGAAGCTGTTTCTAAATGTCCTGCATATACTCCGTCATTACAGTTAATGATCTCTCTGTTGTTGTTGTTCTACAGATTTTACAGCGAGTGGATGACAACACAATGGTGTCATATGATGTTTCTGCAGGAGCCGCTGGTGGGGTCGTGTCTCCCAGGTGAGAGTGCGCTTACGAATTGTTGCTTAAAGTCTGTTTAATGTGTAAAAACAGTTTTTAGCTGTTTTGTTTGGCTGTACTAATTATTGTGAAGTCAAAGAGTTCAAATTGTGTCTGTTTTTTATGTTCTTGATCTTCAGGGACTTTGTGAACGTTCGTCGGGTGGAGCGCAGACGAGACTGCTACATCTCTGCAGGAATGGCCACCAATCACAGCAGTAAACCCCCTCACAGTCGCTACGTCAGGTCCGCTTGAATGCAAAGTGTTTTGGTTTGTCAGCCAGTAAAATTGAGAAAAGCTGTAAACCGAACTCTCTCTCTTTCTCTCAGAGGGGAAAACGGTCCCGGTGGATTTGTTGTGTTGAAATCTAGCAGTAATCCTAAAGTTTGCACCTTCATCTGGGTCCTCAATACAGACCTGAAGGTAAGAGCTGCAGTTCCTGCCAGTTTGCACATTTAAGCCATTTAAACACATTCAAATAATGAGTGATTTTAATTAGGTGTTATTTAATGCAAGTATTTTTAGAATATTTGGAATTAGACATTTGAAAACCCTATAACATTAAGTAACTTCATTGTAGTCGTCTTTTGATTTTTGTCTGATGGATATTAAAATAGCAACCATTCATATTATGTTGAACCATATCTAGAAATTTGGGGTTTGGCTCTTTTGATTTGGACCAGGTAATTAAAAAAAAAAAGAATACACAGACAAAAAAAAGAACAACATTTTTTTTTTTCATTCTGAATTACAAGATATAAACCAAATTATAAGTTAAAAGTCTGATAATTATTCATTTTTTTCACATTCCTCTTGCAATTCTCTCAATTCTGACCTCTTTTCTCAGAATTGCAGAAGTTGCAAGTTATAATGTCCAATTCTGGGAAAGAAGAAAAAATAATCTCACAATTCTAATATTTTCTTACATTTGTGAATTTATATCATGCAATTCCGACTTTGTAACTCCAATATCAAAAAAAGTCAGAATTATGAGATGTGAACTGGCAAAACTCGCAAAAAATTTAGAATTGTGTAATAGAAAGTCGGAATTACCTTTTTTATTTGTTATTCAGTGGACATGCTTCCATAGAAAACCGAATGGGGTTGAGGCCAAAAAATAGTATTAAGTAAATTCATTGTGGCAAAACTTTAACACACATAATTGCACTAGGCTCAGACTATCTTTGAGTGGGAATACAAAAATGCAGAAATACGACATGTAGTTTTCACAAAAGCCTTGGAGCTGTCAAAAAGTACAGCCGTGGCCAAAGGTTTTCCAGAACTCACGGTAAATCCACAAGAGGTGGGTGGACAAATAAAAACCCACAAATTCTGACAAACTCCAAGCATTGATTATGCAAGAATTGGCTTCCATCAGTCAGGATGTGGCCCAGAAATTGATTTACAGCATGCCAGAGCGAATTGCAGAGGTCTTGAAAAAGAGGTTCAACACTGCAAATACTGAGTGTTTGCATAAACGTATTGTAATTGTCAATAAAAGCCTTTGACACTTATGAAATTCTTGTAATTATACTTCAGTTATACAATAGTAACATCTGACAAAAAGAACTAAAAACTATGTAGCAGCAGAATTTGTGAAAAATAATATTTGTGTAATTCTCAAATAGATAAAATTTTCATATTACTTCATCTTCTTCAAACAGGGTCGCCTCCCACGTTACCTCATCCACCAGTCACTGGCTGCCACCATGTTTGAGTTCATGTCTCATCTCAGGCAGCGTATAAACGAAGTCCACATCTCCTGTCGGTGATCTCTGGCTTTGACTCTTTATCCAGCCACAGTTTACATCGTGCTAACTTCAAATGACACTGTGCCCTACTCAAACCACCACTGCCATGAGGAGATACAGCATTGTGTTTGACTGACGCGAGGTTGTTACGGCTCTCTGCATCCAAGAAACTTCGACTGAACGTTTGGCTGCACTTTACACTGAAGTTAAAGTATATATATATATAGATGTACACAAGGACATAACTCATACTGTCAAACCCCACAAGAGCTGAAAACATTAACAGGAAGTTATCAGAGAGCAGCTTGTGATCTATAAGAGATCAGGAGAAATGGATTAGGCCTAAAACCACTGTTGTACCTCTAGTGAACAGGACTGAAGGCTAGGATAGTTTCTGAGCCAAATACACTGTGGTTTCTCTTGCTGCTTTTACTTACGCCTTAATTGAACATGCACAGTCATTCATACTAATTATAATTATTGTTTTAGTTCTTATTATGGTTTGCAATTGGCTCTTGAGGCCAAACATTGCTGTTTTAGATTATTAACAGTAAATGCATTCATCTGTAGCATAGATCAGCGTCCTGCCATGTGTATGATCATTTGTCTAATAATGTAAACCGTTAAGAGTTTGATTATACGGTTTCATCTTAAATCAGCATAACCGGTTCACTAGTACCCAAACTGTTTGTATAGAACATGATGCAACAACAAAGCAAACATTTGCACTTGGTTTTATTCTGTAAAACTGGTTCAGAGCAGCTCAAAATCCGTCTGAAATGGGCCTTGAAATGCGTGCTTTTTTTTTTCTCTTCTTTCTTCATCGCATGTCAGTTTGTTTTCTCACAGCATTACTATCAAAGTTCTTTGTTATACACTCATGTTTACCACATTCATACAGGGCATAGCAATTTATAAACAGGAGACAAAGGCATAGTCACGCTTTATTGTTTAGTATTCTAATAGAAATGTGAATGTGTCTTACATTAGTTGCCTTGAAGCAAGCTAAATACTTATTGGTTTTAACAGAGGAACCATTGGGCTTCCTTCTAAGGGACAGCACATGTTGTAGTTAGTTAATCATTGATATCATGAATGATGTTGATCTTTATAAACTGTTGTGTTGTGTTCTGTACTTTGTCTTGCAGCCTTCTTGGCTTGTACTTGTGTGCCTTCGTTATGGTTTCCCTCACTGAAATCAAAAGCTGCTTTCATTATTTCGATTTTTGTATCCGAACAACTTTTTTGGCCTCTTTTGTTTTTTTTTTTTGTGCAAAGCCTTTAGCAGTTCACTTCACTCATGATTCAGGTTCTGTGTAAATGATATTTTTATACTGACTTTTACAGTAATATGAAGCTATACAGAATTTTGGCGTGTTAATCAAAAATCATGATTTTTTTTTTTTTTTTTTTTAATCATAAAATGATTTTATTTCATTTTATTGAAGAATCAACATTTAATAAAACTAACAAACAGTTAATACTGGATGTCTGTTTCCTGTTTCAGATGTATAGTTAATTAAACAATGACCCGCCAAAAGTGAATAAACATTTAAACAACACTTTCAAAAAGTCTGAAATGTCATTAAAAAAATAATACATTCATATTTTGTATTTGTTTTGATGGCAAAAAACAAAGCCGAGCATTTCTTTATAGAATCAGAAAATATATTGACATTGCAATAAGTGTCAGAGAAAAAAACATACACATATATTAATATAATTTAACTTTAACCCATGATTTGAACTGAAATGACTTTTATATTGTGTATATGTTTATATTTATATGTTTTATATTGTGAATCATAAATCTGGTGTTATATCATATAAAACCTAACAAATAAAAAAAATAGTGTTAGATATTTTGCTTGAACGTTATTTTTAGTTGATATAAACTGGTTTGATATTTGATCTAATGCATTGACATTCAGACACTTAGAAGTGTAGCCCTGTGTCCAAATACTTTTTTTGTTTGTTACAGATCACTATAGTAATAGTTAACACATTTGCTCCTTTCCCCTTCTCTTTCTTTAAAAACATCCTGATATAATCACAAGGATTGTTTGTATTATATTTCTTAAGAGAAAAGCCTCTGGCAGAGTACGCTGTGCACAGCCGCCATGTGATGGGACACAGCCTATGAGACGCTCACATGAGTGTCACACATCAAGTTCCCTCTTTCTTTCTCTTATGAACCCAGATGCTTGGGAGTTTTGTAGGTTCTTATATTAATATTCAGTTGCATTATCAGTGAACTTTGTACACATTTGTAGGTTTGTCTTAGTTCTAAACAAATTTTCAGCCACATTGATCAAACCAAAATGATCCAATATAGGAGATGTGAGGTTTGTTACTCCTTAAGGGCTGTAAAGTTAAATTACACATCTTGTATATACAAAAGCAAAATGCATAAGTGTATGTTTAGTTCTGCTTTTTTTACATTTGTATTGTATTTCACTTGCTGAAAATCTAAAATAAATAAATAATAATAATATATTAATATTAGATCTGAAATTATTAACTGGAACTATTTAAAAAGTAAAATAAAAAAAATAAACCAAAATATTAATAAACATAACTAATATAAAACACATGAAATTACTAAATGTAAAGCTGAAAATATACAAATAAATGCTCAATCAAAAAAAATTATAATAACTGTAACCATTTTGCTACTAAAATAACACTGACCTGCTGTTATATGCTTGTCAGATCTGGTATTTATTGGTTTGATTATTTTGCCAGTGAGCACATGAGATTTTCACTGAAATGAGAGCAGGAGGTTTAGGATTATTGGTTTTCGTAATAATATGAAGCAACGGTGTTATGTAATCACTCTTTTTATTTCAAACCTGCTTCATTTTCACTATAACCGTTTAAATTTGCATGAGGTTCTGGATACGCAATGTGAAACCAACTATTGAAAGCATTCAGAGGTAAAAGCACGTTTGTGTTTTGGGGTTGTAGGGCGAGAGGCTTTATTTAGAGGTCTGTGATGGCCTTAGGTTACGCGGCTCAGACTCATGACTAAACTGTGATGTTATTCATTCTAGAGAGAGCCAGAAATGTTTTAGTCATTTGCTCTCTGGGCCCCGAAAGATGCTTCACTTCTGAAAACGGAAAAACTGTGTTTTAGACCTGAATTGATGGATTCAGCATTTCGGCAGAAGTTTCTGGGGTAAGTTACAATAAAGCAATGTTAGTTTGTTTGTTTCATGTTCATCTTCTTCAGACATCTCACCTTTAGTCTCTAGGAGAGGGGTAGATGTGTTTTTTAACACTCATGTTGTAGACCTGGACCTTTCTTTCTCCATCTTCTAGTTTTGTATTTTGAGGATGGGTGCCGCCTTCAGGAAGTTCTGTCTACGATTCTGCTGTTGCTGCTGCTGTGAGGATGACGAGGAGGAGGAAGAAAAGACACCTTTACTTAGGTATAACTAACTTAGGGGATGTGGGGTTGGTTTGTTTTTAAATCATGTCTGACTATTGATGGTTTGAGTTTCTGCTTTCTTATTTTAAAAAAGATACAGGAAAATCTTAGCAAATTACGTTAGCTACTTTGATTCAAGTATAAACAACAACTAACTCTTCAACTCTATTACAACATGTGGAAATAAAGTATTTAATAAATATTTAATTCATAACTCACAGTCCAACGAACTTCTGCTTTTCCGTTTGTCCGACTCATATTTTCGCTGCCTGACAGCCGTTAAAGAAACCGTTAAAGAAACGGTTAGATTGTTAATTATGAAGTAATATCAAACACACTAATTCAGATTTTACACAGTTTTTTCGCGGCAGTTTAGAGCTCGATGTACTCATATGTTGACAGTAATTTTAAATGTTGTTTGTGTTTGCGTCAGTCACGACACGTTGGAATATTTCGATCGCGAGGCGAAGAAAAGGCGGGACCAAGAGACCAATCTGTGGAACGAGCCCGGAGACCCCTCCCACTCCGAGAGAGACGACGACCGCACGCTCTACAACCTGCTGCAGACCCGAGCCCAAACCCGGCGAGGCTCTCAGGTGCGGCGCGCTCGAAACCCTCGGGATTCAACACAGATGCGGTGCACTAATGTCTAATGAAACAAAAAAAGAATTATAAAAATTATAAAAAAATGTTTTAGCTACATTTAAATACATTTTGCTGAAAGTTAATCAACTAAATTAGTTTATTTTAATATAGCTAAAATAAATTGATTGCAACCACTTACCATAATTTTTTTTTTAATTCAATTAATCTTTTTTTTTTCAGTGTATATCAAATACCAAAATATTAATAAATAAACATAGGAAAGATAAATGAGATATAAACCATAATCATGTTATCTGTCACATTTGTCTTATTACAGAAACATAAAGGTCAAGTCACCCAAAAAGTGACATAAGTCCACAATGAGTCTAATAATAATAATAATAATAATTATTATTATTATTATTATCATCATTATTATTATCTTCATTTTTAATGAATTACAGATGGGTACAAATACAACTAAATGAGGAAAGATTAAGCCAAAAATAAATAAATAAATACATTTTATATATATATATATATATATATATATATATATATATATATATATATATATATAGATAGATAGATAGATAGATAGATAGATAGATATTTGTGTGTGTATTTATTTATTTGTACATAGTAAAAAATAAATAAATAAATGTACAGCCTGAATGCATTGTGGTCGCTTTGCTAAATGAATAATAGTAAATGTAAATGTATGATTTATGTACACGTGTGTATGTATGTATGAACAGAAATAAAAATACAGAAATAAACATAAAAAAGGTTGCATTTAAACAAATGTCTTCTGTCCTGCAGGGCTACCGGCGTTTGAGCATCGACATTGAGGCCATGAGAGACATGAGGAGAGAGGTGCGAGATAAGTGGAAGATGATCCTGGAGAATCTGGGTGAGAGATGACGTGTCAGAGATGGTGCTCCAGTGCTTCAGGAACTGTCTGTCATTGAGATGCTGGGTTTCTTCTCTCAGGGTTCATGGCTGAAGCCGAGTCTCTGCTGACCGTGTCTGCCACCGCATCATATGACCGCATGAGAAACGCAGCGGTCGCCCGCAGCCTGCTGCAGACCCTCCACACCGAGACATCCATATTCAACCGCAAAGAGGCTCCACCCGAGAGATACCTCTTCATCCTGGTGAGCAAGAACAATCAATAACAGTCTACAAATGTGTATTTCTCCTTTCTGTTTCAAATGAGGCGGTTTGGGTATAAATGAACGTAAAAAAAAAAATTATAACCCTTGAAGCATTTTCACAAATTGAAATAAATGTTAAATGAAATAAAACTCTAATTTAACTTTTCTTTTTTTTCAAGTTAGCTTGAATTAAGATAACTAAAACTGAAATGCACATAGAAACTATATAGACATCAAAAATAATAAATAAAGAATAAAAATGACAAAACAACAGAAGTGGAAAATATAAAAATTAAATGATTTCAACTAGAATAATGTCTCAGCGATTCTAAAATAACACTGGCACATTTAATATAATGATGAATTACTTTTAATATTTTAAAATACCAATTAGGTCGGCAGTGATATTTTATTAAAATATATATATATATATATAATTATATTTACAGCAGCAATATGTACAGAAGTAAATATTGCTACAAATTATTTCAGTTTATTTTTTATACAAAATGCATAAATAATCTCTCATCTAAAAGAACATGCTTGAGATAGACAGACTTCTCCGACCTCTAATATTTATGTTTGGCTCAGGACCGGCTGATTTATCTGGACGCTGCTGAGGATTTTGTGGCCAAGGCTCGTCGCTTCTACCCTCCTAAAGATGATGATGATGAAGAAGAGGAAAACACCATTCAAATAAATCTTCCTCTGCTGCTGTCCCGCATGAATCAGAACATCTCTGGAGGAGAGGAAGAGGATGATGAGGGAGAGACCACCGGTCCAGAGGAGTGATGTTTCCAGAATCAGTTTGAGGGGTTTCTGAGGTACACGGATTTGGACTGATGCCAGCACGGTTCAAGGTGGATAGGGACGGTGGAGATTAAATGGCACAGATTTAAACCATTTCTTAGTCAAATGCTTTTCTTGAAGAAGAGACCATTTACAGATTCATTACAATAGCTGCAGAACTGACATTTTCTGAATTAGAAGATCAGTAGGAGATTCTGGATTACTGAGACGTGCTGATATTGTAAGTGTAAGATGGTGAAGTGAATTTGAATAGAAATGTAACTTTCTTTTGAAATTTGTGTCAGCGTTTACATTGAATGCAGATGCATCAAACTGCTGAAACTAGTAATTTAATAAAATCCTTTATCAGCTCTCATATGCAATTTGAAGTTTCTTCTTCGGAACAGATTTGGAGAACGTAAGTGAATGGGTGCCGTCAGAACGAGTCCAAACAATCTACAGCACTGCAGTTCATCACTAAACATCTTGTGATGTGAAGTCACGTTTTTAAGAAACAAATCCAACATTAAGTTATTTTAACTTTAAATCATCACTTTCAGATAAATATGACGACTCTATCTATAGAAAAAGTAATCTTGTCTAAATCAGGAGAGAAACATGCACAGATCAAACACTGTTGTTTTTAACTCGGCTGTTTGGACTGGTTCTGATGGCACCCATTCGCTGCAGAGGATCCACTGGTGACCAAGTAATGTAATGCTACATTTGATGAAGAAACCAACTCATCTACAATAATACTACACCGTAAATACAACATGAATAAAAGGAACGGAAGCCTTTTTTATTGAACATTTTTATTGAGGTCCCAAAAACCATCATCAACAATATTATGTAAACAATATTAATTAGGAAAATAATAAAAACAACAGCTCAAATATCCACAAGCCCCCAGGTTTGAGCGGACAGTACGAGGGGTGTGAGTTCAAGCCAAGACGAGATATCATGTGCAATCAGGAATGTAGACACGGTGTGCAGCGCTCGGTGGACTGGCGTCTGCTGCAGGCTACTGCTGGACCTGGCAACGTGAAAATAGCCAGTTAATAACAGAGCAAAGATATACGACATCTGGAAGGAAACACTGCAGCATGAGGCTTTCAATTCAATATTCAGTCTAAAATACAGAAAGTGCCTAAAACATTGACAAAGTCATTTTTACCATTTTATTTCTGTACTTGTTACGGTCTATAATATATGTATTGATAGATGTGACATTGAGCTCAATTTAGACGTTACATAACCTTTTTAATCCGTCGACTGTTAAAAAAAAAAAAAAAAAAAGACCATATCCTGTTACTATATCCTGTCCAACCTCATATTTTACTTCGAAACACACCCTAATTCAGAGCATGTCAAGTTAGTTTTTCCACGGTCAATTTAGAAGCTGAACGATTTCTCTGAAAACATTACTGGTGACTCTTTTACAGAGTTAATATGTAACAGATCTACAATGTACAAGTAGCAAAAATCTCCTTGTATAGTTATCAACTTAAAAAAAAAAAAAATGTTAGCGTTTTATTTTTAATCATAAATAGTTTTTTCATTACTGTTGTGGATTTTTATTTCCACTTAGTCTTTCCTCATATTTTTAAAAAAAAAATTCTATAAATATCACATGTAAAAAAAAAATGGATTAAAAACATTTTTACTTTTATTTTTTACCAACACCTTTTGAAAAAAAATATTTATTTAGCTTATTTAGTTGGACTTACGAATGATTGAAAATATATATTATTTATATAGTCATAATAAATACAAATATATACATATAGTAAAATACACATGCAATAAAATACATTGTTTTTCTCTAATATTTTCTAAAAATGTTCTAAAACTTGGTTTATGTGTTTACACATTTCAAAACTTATAATTTTTAAAATACTCTTTTTAGTTGCATTTAAAAATCCTAATTGAACCCTACACTTTAAAGAAATGAATAAATACTAAAATGTTAATTTTATATTAAATAAAATTTGTTCTTGTGTAGTTTTTATTTTTACATTCATATTTTTATATACACAAAACTTAAAGATGAAAGCTATCTGTATCCATCCAACTCTACATACACACACACCTTAAAAAGGACATATAAATCTAATGCATAATTCAGATTGCAAACAGCCACAACTATAGCCTATAAAATCTGACCCAGTCCAAGCGTAGCTCCCAGCAGAGCGGGCAGGTGATCGTGTACCTGCTGAGACTGTGTGTCTGGTCCTCTGCTGGCCAAACGGCTGAGAATGTTTCTTTCAGACATCTGCAGCCTGACGGCGACGGGAGGTATCCTGGCGATGGTTGCCGGTAGACGAGTGACATCCGCTTTCATGTCACTGAGCAACTCTTCGAGCTGTTTCAGTACTGTCAGAAACACATACAAGAAAGCAGTGAGCGTCAGCTTCGATGATGTGTGTGTCAGAAGCTCAGAGGTCAGATGATGCACCTTTATGTAGGACGGCGTTGGCAGGTTTGTTTCCAGACATGGATTCCTTGCTCAAGTGCTGGTGGGACTCGGCCAGACACTCCACTTCACTGAAGCGTGTGTTGAGAGCCATGGAGGGGTGAGAGGGGTCTTCAGTCATGTTCAGATACGCAGCTCTGCGCAGCTGTTCTTCAATCACCAGAGCCTGCTCAAGCAGCTGCAGGAGACACAGAACAACGCTCTTACCAACATCTTCACTTATGTACGAGGAAAATACTGTTCTTTTCATAATACCTTGAATCTCCTGGCCAGAAACTTGTTCTTGATCTCCAGGAAGTTTCCTCTGTTGATCTCTCCCTTGAAGGGTTCGTTGAGAATGGCGAATCTGATGTCATTCTGAATATCTTGCCAACGAGCGTAACCGTGTCTGAGACGGTGAGTTGAGGAAGATCTCATGCTCTGCTCGTCACTCAACACATCTGAAAGACACGTGTACACTGAAAGCAGCGTTCATGTTTTCTTGTGTTTAAGGATACTGTATGATGCCAGCGAGCAGCCAGTAGTCGTGGCGCCGATGCCAGATCTCGTTGGTCTTCTTGGTGACTGTAGCGGCTCGTTCCTCATTCTGCCACAGGGAGTGTAATTCTGGAACAAAAAAAAGAGAGTTTAGTACAAATGCTCAAATGTATGGCATGTTGGAATCTAATTCTGTCATGACTGATAGAATTCTGCCTCTTTAGCATTTAATAATAATAATATAAAAAAAAAAAAAATAATTGGTTCAGTTAAATTATGAATATTAATAGTGATTAATAAATGAATAGCTCAAATAAATTGTTTTGATAATAAAATAGTTACAATATTTAAAAGTTAAAATAAATTAATCAAATTAAATTAATAATATAAAAACATCAATAGTTGATTAATATGTAATATATTAATTAATGGCCAATACAACACTAATAGCTAATGTAAATAGTAAAAAAATAAAAATAAAAATAAAAAATAAAAAATGAAGTTGAAGTAGTTAAAGTAGATTTAATTGTTTAAAAAAAACAACAGATTAAATGAAATTAAAAGTTCAAATAAATTTAAAAAACGCTAACTTAAGTTACTTCTCCAAAAACTAGTCAGCTAATCAATTCCAAATTTTTGGGTCATAATGTCTAAAACATCTTCACCTAATTACTTGTGTTCTAAAACTAGTACAAAACCTGAGACAGACCGTCTGAACAGGAGATCTTACCGGTAAATCCTCCGTCTGCGATGTTGAACATGAAGCGTGTTTTGGCTTTCTTCCTCTCTTCAGCTGCTGCTGCTCCTGCGGCGCTGTCTTTGGCACTCTCTCCGTTCTGCAGTTTTCCTGCTTCCTCCGTCTTACTGGATTCCTTCTCATCCTTCTGACCTGGAGCTATTTGAATGACAAAGTTAATAAAGTGTGTTGGTCAGATCCAGAAACTACCTAAGATTTCAAATCCATTCTGGTGGCACAGACCTTTCTTCTCATCTGTAACAGGGGTAGTGTCCATCTTTTCAGGTTCATCTTCCTTCTTTTCTCCTGAAAAAAAAAAAAAAAAAAAATAGCTACTTTATGTTCAGACCAAATACATTTTTGACCCCATTCAACCCTGAAAACCCATATTGTTTCGGGTTCGAAATGCCATTTATGTTCACCTTTGGCGTCTGAAGTTTCTTTCTCAGCCTCGGATTCTTTGGGCTTGCTGTCGATGTTCTTCTCATCAGCGTCTCCAGACTTCTCTTTCTCTTCCTCATCTTCCTTCCCATCTGCCTTTTCTCCCTCTGAAGAGGATTCAGGTGTTTTGTCCCTCTCCTCTTTGTCTTTGCTTTTGTCTTCAGAAGCAGAGGAAGCTTCTTCATCTTCATCAGGAATGGCGATGACCTTTTGATAAAAAGAAATAGAATTGGCTTATTAACAAATAAAAATCATCTAACCTCACACACGTTGAAATAATCAGCGAAATCTAAATTTACAAAACCTTGACAAAGCGAACTTTCTAGACAAATTAATTCAAGCAGTTAAACATCTTCAAACTACCACTGGTCCACGACAAGCTCTCTTTTTCATGGAAATCTCTATTTCTATTCTTCTGTTCAATTCGTCAAGGTCAGACACGAGTAAAAAATGAACATACAGGAGAGGCTGCTTTATAGTAGAAATAGAAATTGTAATTCTAGTTTTTTTGTTTAATACAGCTTGTTTTAAAGCAATCTATTGCATAAATACAAATTATGTGATGACTGGAGTGCTGAATTTCAAGCTGCTGTCATCGCTATGATCAGATGCTTTCTTAACTGCTGTTTTCTCACCAGTCATATTTGTTGTGCATTTATTTCATTAGTGAGTCTTGTTAGTAAGTTGTTCCCTAACAGTTATCACAGCTTTTTATTTTAATCCCAAAGTGAAGGACAAATAAAGAACTTCACCTTGAGTGTATCAGGCTTTAAACAGATCCACAAAATGTTTGTTTGTACTCACTTCATTGTCTTTATTCTCACTTGCGTCCTTCTCACCGTCTCCATTTTTCTCCTTTTCTTTATCGTCATCTTTTCCACTATCTTCTGCTTTGGAAACACCTTCTGTAGAACAAACAGGCGTATGTTTAACAATCTGCCTCAAAGCCGGTTCACACCGAGCGTGATGCTTAAAAAGCGAGGCGAATCACTGACAAACGTTGTTTTCACACCAAGCATGAAACGTTTGATTGCCTTCTAATTCATGCCTGCACGCTAGGTGAAGACAATCAGCAATGCATTTTTTTATGCATCGTATATGGATATAAAATCATCTGCTGCTCAATATATAGCATTAAATTAAGACAAATAAAGTTTGAATAGGCCCATAGGGATCTATTGATTCTTTTCAAAAGCATCATGTGAAAGTGAACCGCACCAAAAAAAAATAAAAAAAATGAACATTGTATTTGATCCAGACCAAAGCAAGTGAACTTTCGGACTTTCCTGGTGTGAACACTCCCTTATATGTGGCATATGTGGTACCTGGAGCAGGTGTGTTGGGCTGAGTGTCCGCTGGAGTGCCCGTAGAGGGTGTTTTGCCTGGTGAAGCAGGCTGACTGCTGGCAGTGGATGCTATTTTATTCTCATTCAGCTCCATCATCCAGGGCAGTGACCACTGACCGTTCACATGCTCAAACTCTTGTACCTGAAAAAAAAGAAGTTATCCAAACACCAACAATTAGACGTCTTTGCAAAATGGATTTTGCCATTCATGAATCTTGCACATTTCATATGATCTGTTTGAAAACTTGGCATCATGTTAACTTCAATACATTACTTATTTACCTTCTTTCTGATCAACGACATCACACCGATACGAGTAAGAACGTGTTGCCGCGACAGTCCCTCCCGGGGAACGCCATCGGCAAAGCTTTCAGCACCATCTGCACCAGGCTCACACAAGTGACGCATAAAGAGCGAGACGTAAGCCCTGAGAGAAAGGACATGGACAATACCATGAGAACCAGTTCATACATCCAAGACCCAGAGTATGAGTATTTGGCTAGGATTTTATGTATTTTTTAGGAGCCTTTTGCTCATTGATAAAAGACAAAAAATATTTTACCTGAAAGTAACAAAAGACATATTTTCCATTAAATGTAAATATATTCTTATACGCTACTGTTTATAGATTTTATGCTTTTGAAAGGAATTTCTTATGCTCACAAAGACTGCATTTATATAATCAAAAATACAGTAGCAAAAATATAGCAATACTGTAAAATATTACAACTTAAAGTAACCATTTCTATTTGAATAAATAACTTAAAATAATGTATTAATGTGATGGAAAGCAGAATTTTTAGCAGCCATTACTCTAGACTTCAGTTTGATTAAATTAATGCATCTTTGCTAATGAATTAATACAAATAAAAAAAAAAACTGTAGTGCAAATTTGTATTTTTATTATGATGAAAACACAAAAAGATTTTAGGACTCTATGACTTGCAGTTTTTGTAAAAAAAAAAAAAAAATTATATATATATATATATATATATATATATATATATATATATATATATATATGGTCAGAACCTTAAAATACTTACAAAACCCAAAAGAATAAAGTTAAGTCAAGAACTGATGACATTTTGCACAGTGTGAAACTAAAATAAATCATAGTCATAGTTGATACACAATATTTGTAAGCTAGTAAACAATCACTAAATGAGCTCAAACTTACTTGAACTCCCTCTCTGATTTGCCACGCAAGTCTCTGACTAGCCACTGGGTGGTGAAGGCGTCCTGAGGTGGCATCCCATAACGCATCACAGCGTTCAGGAAGGCCTTCCTCTGACGAGCATTGAAACCCAACACCTGCCAAATTTAGTGTTTTAGTATGTAAAACTAAAAAAACAGGAGCTCAAGAAAACCCAAATCCCAGGTCTCCTTCCCTCACCTCAATGTTGCCGCTCACTCTGGCCAGCAGGGGGGGCAGGGGTTTGTCTTTGTCATTTCGGAGGCCTTTTCTGTTGGGTCGCCGTGAATTGGCTGCAAGTAGACCATGAAAAATTGGACTCAGAAAAGGGGTTTAAACATTTGAAAATGTTTCAGTTTAAAAAAAAATCCTTTGTTTGATCATCGTCACGCTTGTCTCACCTTCTGATCGTTCGTCAAAGTCCTCATCTCCTTCCTCTGAAGCAACAGAGTAATCCGATTGGCCATCAGACTGATCATCCTGCCAGTCTGTAACCAAACAAGAAACATGATTAAAAGTTAAACTTAAAAGCACTTTTGATGGCTGTTTATATAAACCCGGACAAAACAGTTTATAGTTTAAAAGTGCTAGTACATCTCTCACCTCTGTCCTCCTGAGAGCCGTCGTTGTAGTTGACCTGTTTGCGGATTCGCTTGCCCTTGCCCAGATTACGAGCCAAATCCTCCTGCTGCTGCTCGTAATGGTGTCTGAGCAGTTTCTCCCAGTAATCTGGATCCACACTCTCCTCCTGCTTGATGATCTCCCGCTGAACTTCCTCTTCCTGAGGGAGAAGACAGGAAGAAGTGAAAACGTTAGATTTCCTTTTGGCCAAAAAACATGGTAAAAAAAAACTACATGTTCAACCATATTATGGAAGACACATGACCAAAGCACAACATGTCATAGCATGTGTGACAAAAACTAGGCTTATGGCATATTTTCCATTAAAAATTGTGATTGGCATTTAATATGCAAAAACAAAAGCATTAAAACCAAAAATAAACTCTAGGTTTGTTGTGCTTGTTTGCATGACTTGTATGACAATTTGGCCAAAAACTGATTAAATAATCAATCGAACTATTAACAAAAAATAAAAATAAAATGGTTACTGCTACAATTACTAAATTAAATGCTACAATATAAATGCCATTTCAGAAAAATAAAAAATAAGAATATTATTATATACAAATTAATAATATAGAATAATCAGGCATTTCTAAATATATATATATATATATATATATATATATATATATATATATATATATATATATATATAAATACAAATAATGATAGCTTTACTTTACAGAATACTATAACTATAATATATAAATTAGTATTTATTTTTAAACTTTAAAGCCCAAATCACTATTGTAATATTTCACTGTAAAATGACTAAAGACAAATATTAAAAATGAAAACCCACAATGTAATTGCAAATTACAAATGACAATACTGATATTTATGTCGGTCTTCATTTTCATTTAAGCTTTTATTTTGGCAGAAAACAGCAGGAGACTTAAAAGTTTCTCTTCTGTTGAGAACGCGAGGTTGATAAGTGCTTCTCATTACACACACCTGAAGATGGTTGGAACATATCGCATTCCCAAAAAGCATGTTATGAGCAACACTAAGTCATATCACGATGTTGCTTTAATTGCTGATTAATGGTCTACTCCTACAGCCAGCTGTTATCCCACACGTCCCAGCAGCCCCCACACTCACCGCCTCCTCCTCGTCCTTGACCACATACTGAGCCACTTTGAAGGAGCTGAGATACTCGTTCATGCTCTGGATCTCGGTGTCGTCTGTGGCGTCCTGGTTCCGATCCAGCAGCCGGTCGATAGCTTTGTCATCATAGTGAATCACACTGCTGTCCTCTTCTTTATTCTCTCCTGAACAGACAAACACCACCAGTTTCAACGTTGCTTCTTTTAGTGAGAGATTGTGTCGGTATAAACTAAAGCAGTGTGTAACTCCAGCCACACCTTCTCCCTCGTCTTTGAAGAGCTCCTCTGTACCAAACTTGAGAATGTCATCAAGCTCCTGTTTGGACATCGAACCGGTCTTTGAGCCCAGTCCGGGACGCACAACCAAATGAGTCAACATCATCTTCTTCTTGGCCACCTTGAGATAAAATAAAAGACCAATCAGTTAAGATTCAAAACACACATACACAAAAACAAAAGTGTGCGTCATAGAAAAATTGCTGTGTACCTGAGTAATTCTCTCTTCTACAGAGGCTTTGGTCACAAAGCGGTAGATCATGACTTTCTTGTTTTGACCAATCCTGTGAGCTCTGCTGAAGGCCTACAAGAGAAACCACCAAGCACCAGTGGAGATGAATTCACAGAGTCAGATCTCAATATAAGATTTGTCTTGTATCAGACATCCACTTCTGAGTCCTGATCTCACCTGAATGTCATTGTGAGGGTTCCAGTCGGAGTCATAGATGACGACGGTGTCTGCGGTTGCCAGATTGATACCCAGACCACCGGCTCTGGTCGACAGCAGGAAAGCAAACTGGGGAGCACCAGGAGCTAATGCAGGAAAAACCTCATTCATTATGACACTTAGAGACCGAGTATAAACAGAGCAAGGAGAACAAATGTACAAACCACATCAGTTACATAGCAAACATCTGGTCTCACCATTAAAGCGGTCAATGGCTTCCTGTCTCATGCCTCCCGTGATACTGCCATCAATGCGCTCATATTTGTAGCCCTCGTTCTCCAGGAAGTCTTCTAGCAGGTCCAACATTTTAGTCATCTAGACAAGAGGGATGAAACATCTCATACTCCTGCTGTGCATTATATGCATTTTTGTCAATAAAAACCAAAAATACGGTAAAAACAATAAAAATGTGAAATATTAATTAAATTTTAAATAAGTATTTTCTATTCAATATATTTTAAAATGTTATTTATTCCTGTTATGAATGTTCAATTACTAAAATCTTTAGTTATCAGAAATAATTTTTTCTAAATATCACTGTTTATATCAGATTTTTGGCAGAAAACTGCTTTTTCTCCAGGATTCTTAAATTTTTAGAAAGCTAAAAAAAACAGCACTTATTTAAAATAGGATTTTTTTTTTCATAACATTATGCATGTTTACTGTCACTTATTAATTTAACGTTTCCACGCTAAATAAAAGTATTTAAAAAAAACTTTTAACCTTTTTAAGCATTTAATACCTATTAATATTAATTTTTTTATCAATACAATTAAATTATTATAATGAGAAAGAGAATAAAATTCAATATAATTTTTTTTTTGTAAGGGGGTGAGGGGAGGTTTTACTTCAGAGATAAGCAGCATTAATTTAACAGAGGTAAATGAAATCTAATAAATAAATGCTGTCTCACCTGAGAGAAGATGAGCACCCTGTGTCCGCCCTCCTTGAGTCTCCGCATCATCTTCTGCAGCAGCAGCAGTTTGCCAGAAGATTTAGTCAAGGCACTGCCTTCGTACATCCCATTGGGCAACTTGGCAGCTTCCTGTTTCACACAGCCAATCAGACGACATCTCAATCATCCCAATTTCATCAATATGCAAATTGCTCAACTTTAATAATAGACCAATAGACATTGGTCTATTATTAAAGCGACAGAAAAAGAGAGGCCTGTACCGTAGCAGCAACAGGGAAGAGATAGGGATGATTACAGCACTTCTTGAGGTCCATGACGACGTTCAGCAGAGAAACCTGGTTTCCTCCACCGCGAGTGTTCAGAGCCTCAAAATTGCGGGTCAGGATGAACTTGTAATATTTCCTGGATTCACAGATAAAGGATTCAGAAACTCTGGCTCCTGTGACCTACTCATCTACTCGTCTATTCCTCATCACACACTCACTTCTGCATGGGGCTGAGCTCGACTCGGACGATGAGCTCCGTTTTGGAAGGCATGTGCTTGAACACGTCAGCTTTGAGTCTCCTGAGCATGTGTGGTCCCAGCATGTCGTGAAGCTTTTTGATCTGGTCCTCCTTAGCAATGTCGGCAAACTCCTCCAAGAAACCCTCAAGATTACTGCAGAATGAGAGAGAGATAGAGAGAGAGAGAGATAGAGAGAGAGAAGAGAGGGATAGAGAGAACGAGCGAGCGAGAGAGAGAGCGAGAGAGAGTGTAATTTATGTCTGTAGATACCCAGGGGGCCACCAGATGGTGCTGAAGGCTTCCATTTGAAATGTTTTTCAAGAACAGGATTTCATTTTTGTCCATAAAGCTGCAGATTTTTAAAAGTATTAATTTATGCTTCCTTATAACTTATAAATATTCAAAAATAGTTGAATAGAATAGTGCATGCTTCTTGGAATGGAGTTTTCTATTACCACTGTTGTGTTATATTACAAGTTTCACATACTGTTAAAAAAAAATGCCTCAATGTAAATGTTTTTTTGTCACTGGTTTTATGTAAAGCAGCTCTATAACATTTTTGAAGATCTTTACAAACAAATTTACATTGAAAAGATTTCTATTACATTATCTGCAAAAATAATAATGATAATATTTATAAACAAAAATATAATAAGATCATTTTTATTTGTTGTTTAAAATATATAACATGCACGGTGAGATTCATTGAACTTTTATTTCAGTAATATTATATAGGTCTTTCGAAGTCATGTTACATACACAAAATTACAAATTATTTTAAAACAACTAAATTGTATATACTTTTGCACGTTAATACAATTAATAATTTCTTAGACAATTATTTATATGTAATACCAAGACATGATATTACGAACAATTTCAAGAGCGCGTGACCTTGCGATGTGAAACGAATCAGAAACGCACCTGAATCTCTCTGGAGTGAGGAAGTTGAGCAGATGGAAAAGCTCTTCTAAGTTATTCTGTAGAGGAGTTCCAGTCAGCAACAGCTTGTGCTGCAGCGGGTAGTTGTTCAGCACCCTGAAAAACTACACAAAACACCACAGCAAAGCATTAACACCCCAAACCACCACTAAGATCTACCAATCAGTCATTTTACTACATCATTATTGCATCATCTATGTTGGTCTCACCTTTGACTGATTATTCTTCAGTCTGTGGGCCTCGTCAACTACCAAACAAGCCCAGTCGATGGAGCCCAGAACAGCCGTGTCGATAGTGATCAGCTCATAGGAGGTCAGCAGCACGTGGAACTTTACAGAGGCTTCTTTCTGCGTGAGCATGAGGAAACATTCACTCCATCACTGCAAGAGACTTACGACTCTTAAACCGAAAGAGCAGTTTTCACACTCAAACTGACCTTCATCTTCGAGGGTTTCTTGCCACCGCGGATGGCGTTGTTCTCAAAGGAGAACTCATTTTCTCTGATGACAGATCTGCTGTCTTTGTCTCCGACGTATGTGACCACATACAGATCCGGCGCCCACATTTCAAACTCTCGCTCCCAGTTAATGATGGTGGACAGGGGGGCACTCACCAGGAACGGACCCTTCGAATGACCCTGGGGAACGAAGACACCAGCGTTTTAAAACTGAATAAATATGAGATTCTATACTAAGGTAGTAACATAATATTCAACATTACATTTTAACATTGCCATCACAGGAATAAATTATATTGCATAATACATTCAAATAAAAGCATAAAGCCACACACCTCTTTATACAGTGAATAGAGGAACACAGCAGTCTGCACGGTCTTTCCCAGACCCATCTCGTCTGCCAGGATGGTGTCTGTTCCCTGAGCCCAGGAGAAGCGGAGCCAGTTGAGCCCCTCCAGCTGGTACGGATGCAGCGTCCCGCCCGTAGCATCCAGATAGTCTGGCTGACGGTCAAATTTAATAGTGGGCTACAGGAGGATAAGAAGTGGGTTTTAGCCATCGATGAGCAAGTGAATGGTGCAGCTGGAAGTAATGTGTGGGACCAAAACAATGAAGCTCACTAACATCCACCACGGGGTTATCTGGAGGGCGGTCCAGTTTCCGCATCTTTCCTTTGAACTTCATCTTCTTTCCTGGTTTACCTTCATCACCCATCATCAAACCCCTTTAACAGAAAAACAAAAACAAAATTATGAATCTGATCAATATGTGCTTTTTCTTGCACTTTCTGGTCTATAGGCCTAAATATTTCACATTTTGTGTTATTAAGTTTACGGTAATGAATACTTACATTAAAAGTAAAAGTTAAATTAAAAGTACTTAAATTAAAAGCTTTTTCACTAAAAGCTTTTTTGTATAACTTTCACTGGCTTTAAAACATTTTCTTACATACCAAAAGCTAATAAACTATTTGTTATTTAAAATAGGTGTAAAAAAAAAAAAACAAGTATTAGACAAAAACACTTTCAAATTTTCTTCCAGTTTAAGTTGAAGCATTAAAACTACTGGAAATAATTTTAAATTACAAAAAAAAAAAAATAAATACTAAAATTGACCTGAAACAATATTATTAAATATTATAAAAAGGTACTTCAGACCATGGATATAAAAGCCAAAATAAAAAAATAAACCTAAATAGCAATATTAAAAGAAAAACAATTCCAACGCCAAACTTAAAATGAAAACTGATCATATATTTTAAAAACCCAATGCAAAGCATTAATAAATTATAATAGTACATAAAAACAAATAAACTAAAATAAAAATAAACGAGACCTAAATATCAATATTTTTAAACCTGAAGTCACAAAAGCACATAAAATCACTAGAATTAAATGAAAAGTAAAAATAGTCAAAACTATAATAGCATGTAAATGATATTAAAACAACATTGTCGTGAATGTCAAATGTATAATAAAGAGTTTCAGTATGTTACTTCACATTATTCTGGAAGCTAAATCTCTGATGTTTTGTGTCTTTATCAGCAGTGGTCGTGCACATGTAAATACCTGTGGTTCCAGTACTGCAGTTTGTAGGTGTCAAACTCTGGTATATCCATATCCTCTGCTTCCCAGGTGGCTTGATCATATGTCAGATCCCTCCACTTGATGAGGGTAGTGACAGTTATTCTTCTTATCCACACTGAAAAAAATAAAACACAAGAGGTACGACGTGAGCAAAGCCATGAAACTGATCCAAAGCGATTCAATCCAAAGTTGTTGAAGCTCATCTCACCTATGGTTCAGGATTCGGTGAATCATCATCCACTCCATCTTGATGCCGAAGCGGGTAGTACTTCTCCTCCATCCGAGCATAGGTGGGGTCTTTCTTCTTCCTCTTGTCGCTCTTCTCCTCTTCTCCATCAACGCCGAAGTCTACGGGTGGGGGTTCGTCCATGTCGTTCTTGCGCTGGTAGTTTCTGAACATCACCTGACAGTTGCATCTCCAGCTAGAGGCAGTGAGAGAAGACGCGGGACAAGATTAGGACCAAAGCAAACTAATCGGAGTGTGAATTCAGCCTGAATCTGGATTCAGAATGGGATTTTGAGACCACAAGAAGAACCAGTGCAGGTACCTGCAGCTCAGAAACCCAGGAGCAGTGCCAGTAGGACATATTGTGCCATTTAACGAAAAAACTCCCTCTCAGGCGGACCAGCCAGTGGTGTGGGTCGGGCGCATTAAGGCTGGGAGGTCACTGGCCGCGGCACGGGTCGGGGGGAGAGGTTCACTCCAGCGCCAGGTCAGAATCTTCTGCACCTTACCTTTCAGTGCGGACACTGGAGGGAAACAACGAGGTTTAAATTACTTCATGATACACAAAGCAAAGGAAGTTCAACGTGGAAAGACTCAAACCTGTATTTCTTGTATACATTATCAAAAAAAAATCAAAAGATATAGATATATATATATATAAAATTGGACAGAAAAAATAATATCCATACATTACTTATACCAATACTCATTTTTCTTAAGCATATTTAAATGTTATTTGTACATTTGAATCCCAATTATTTACAAAAATATCAATTCTAAATTAATATATACACATGTCTAAATAATTGTAAAGAAGTTTTTTTCATATTAGAGTATCAATTGCATTTTACTTGTGCTACTTTTATTTGAATATACATTTATTATCCCTGTATATCACATTAGATTTGCGTTACATTATCTTTGCGAAGTAGGCAATTTGTACATGCTATAAGTCTCAAATAAATTTTAAATGTATATAGTAATTATATTTATTATACATTATATTAAATAAAATACATAAGTATTAGTTATATTTATATATTAATGTTATATATATATACACACATCTATTTGAGTCCCAATTACATTATACTTAAATACTGCATTTATAAAAATTAGAAATATTAAATCGTAAATATTAATGAATTATCCTACAATTCAAAAGAAAACTATTTGTACTGAATCAAACTATTTTGTAAATATAACTTGCATTTTTAACTATATTTTATTTTGGTAGAGCATTTATATTATTCTATAATTTACGGTTATCTAAAAATATTATAGTACTATGCACATGTATCTTACAAAATATTTTAATGGTATAACACACATTTGTATGCTATTTGAGTCTCCGACAGGCGTTTTGCTGCAGTGACATTAATGATAAATCAATGAACTGATCAGTCGATTATGACATCTTTGGAAAAGTTGACAGTGTCACATATGACCCCTATTTCAAATCTGCAATGCGGTTGACTCACAGTGCAGCGAGGGCAGATCCATTCTCCGTTGGGAATCTCGGCAGAGGTGGGTTCAGGCAGTGGATGTGGTACGACGAGGGGCAGGAGTCACAGCACAGCAGCTCTCCGCCGTCCTTACACACCCTGCAGAACTCCATGTGATGGTCGTCCTCCTCCGCCTCACCTACCACCTCGTTATCCTCCTCGCCGTCTGACGCATCCTCGCGAGCCTCCCACTGGATGCCCATCTTCTCCTGAAAGAGGAAGAGATGATGCACATCAGGGCTTGACATGCAGCTCTTTGGAGGGAACCAAACATTTACTGCTGCTGCAGTGTTAGGTTGAACTCATGTTGGTTCACTCACACAGTGTGGGCAGCTCCAGGTGCCCTCCGGTGCTTTCTCCATGTCAGGGTCCAAGCAGACCATGTGATACGCTCGTGGACAGGTGTCACAGAGAATGATCTCTCCTCCCTGCTGACAGACCTCACAGTAATCCTGATGATCCGTCTCGTATCCATCCCCTTCATCATCACCTAGCAGAGCAAGACAGAGGATACATGAATGACTGATAGTACGACACGGAAATACAGAATACAGTCATAAAAATTGACAAAAACTGTATAACACAATGTTACACCACTTCAAGTAATTTTAACAGGAATTAACAGTAATATTGTACCATTTCTTCTTAAAGTATTCATACAATTAAAACTTTGTTTTAAGGAATATCACTTTTTTTCTTCCATGTTTTAGTTTTAACAGTAAACATCTGTCATTTAGCATTGCTTGCAAAAAAACTAAAAGAAATGTTACATTTTCATGTAAAAACAGAAT
>NW_020526512.1:0-79262 GCF_003368295.1 Carassius auratus | reverse complement strand
AAGGCAATCAAGGACTAAAACTCGCTGACCAGCTTTTTTGCCATCCATTTGTTCCAAACTGGCGGAAAAGCTATTTAATTCTTCTCTCTTGTTCAGACTCGGAAAAGGCTGCACATCGAGAAGAAAGGAAACTTCACTGAGCAGACAAAAACAACAACTTAAAAACATTTAATTACAACCCGGATGCCATATGTACACCTCTTGTTAAAACTCAAACAATATCAACTCTTTTGTGTGGTAAAACGTGCACCTTTGGAGACGTGTGCGCTTTTGGAACGGTGTGCGCATCGAGACCAGAAAGATCTTGAGTACACTTCTTGGAAGAAGTAATGCAGTTTTAATGTGCTGTTGAGGTTCCTTTTAGAGTCCACCCATTGTGCTAAAACGCATATGCTTGTTATGACCGAATACACCAATTATAATTGAATAGCTAAGAGCTTCTTGCTACAACTCTATTTGGTTTGAGCAATCGGGGGTCACCCTCAATAATTAAGCCTTGGTCCTGCTCTGAATGCGTGGGTTCAACTACAGCTTTTCTCTACATAGTACCCACATTCAGTGGCGCGCATAGACTTGAATCCAATCTATTTTACTAACTTGCCAGTTTTGGGGTGGAAAAGCCATGTTTTCGTGGGAATGAGGAAAATAGAGGGGGGGAAATTAGTAAGAGTTGTAAATAATTTTGATCATTTGTAGCTATTGACTTTATTTTAAAATCTCTCACACTTTGACCATTTTCTTAAAATTAAATGTAAAATGGTTACTTAAAAAAAATCCTAAATGTAGCCTATCTTTCCATTGTGCGATACACTTGTATGTCCATTTTATGTCCCAATAGTTTGTTGATATATTTATTTGTTTGTTTGTTTGTTTTTATTAAAATTAAAATACTTTCAACTTTTTTTTGCTGTATGAAGGTAACATTAAAATAGTCTCAGAAACGTTTATTATGCCTTCATCATTTGTTTTCGATACTTTTCAAATGCATTCCATTAATATGTTTGTGTTGTTTTGACCTTGTCTTGGTCCAAGACTTTAAAATATATTCCTTTTTTTTTTACCCTCAGTTTTATTCATTGTTTAGTGTGGATATAACAAGAAAACAATGGCAATCGAATGGCACTGGAGTACAAACATGCAGAAAAAATAGAAAATTAATGACATTTGTCTAGATATACATTTAATAAATTAGTGAAAATGTGGAAAATACTTTAAAGGGAGTTAATTTTCTACCCACAGAAACACCTATAGCATTTAACACAACGTTACATATTGTAGTTACAACACACGTGAAAAAATACTACAGTAAATTTACTATAGAAAATGTAGTAAAATTTCTAGGGGAGAGGATAATTTGTTTGTTATACATAGGCCTATTGGTTTAAGCTTTGCAACTAAACAAAGTTCAATAAAAATGTAGTCATTTTTTTTATAGTAGGCCTAATAGTGTTTTGAACCATGCTATAGTAAAGGTACTATAGTAAATTGTGAAAGAAAATTATATAGGAATTTATAGTAAATTTACCATGGAAAATTTAGAAACGTTTCTCTAGTAGATATTATAGTGTTTTTGAACCATGTTATAGTAAAAATACTATAATAAATTACTAAGGAATGGTTATTTGCTGTGGTAATTCTATTATAGTAATATAGACAAACAACTTTAGCCATAAGTGTCACTCACGAATATGAATGTGAATTTTTGTACTCCATATAAGAAAACATCCTAAAAAGCAGTTATTTAGCGCAAAATAAACAATACAAGGTAGAAACATTTTACTAATACCCTACGTTTGTCCTTCAAAAACTAATAGCGCCATCAAGTGACCGTGCAAAGCATTCAACGAGTCTATGAAGAAAACACCAGTGCAGCCCAACTCACTAAATTAGCCTACTGGAAATAGTCTATAATGAAATGTTTTTACTGCACTGGATATGAATCAAGTTTTCCATGTGCACCTTCTTAAATTCTTAAATGTAGTGCTTTCTGATTATTAAAACTTTTAATCATAATGTGAAAATATACCTAAATAATGAAATGCGTTTCATCATCATCAACAACAACAACAGTAATAATGAATAAAATACTAATCCATATAATAATAATAATAGTACAATAAACTTCAATAAACAGATTCATTACTAGATTAATAAAAAAAAGAGACTCTACGCTGACCTCCATGGAAAAGATCATGTAACTGTGGCGAATCTGCGAATCGTCAGGATGTTGTGAGTTTCACATACACTAACAGCATGTGTGCTGGACTCATCGCTGTGATGAAGGACGCTTGGTGTGTTTGAAGATCAGCGTGCGCGGTGACACGCCTGAAAAGCAAATCGCGTCCCCTTTCACTCACACGGTACTTCCTGATATAAGGTTGCGCCTCAGATTGTGTCATGCAACGGGGCATTCGCACTCAAAACAAGCCGAACAAAGATCTTTCGGGCTGTCTTCCCCGTTTCTCACAGAGCAGTTAAAGAAACGACTTTTTGCAGACAGGGTGTGTAACCTTGGCAAACAAAATGGACTACAGGGTGAGTGAGCTTAAAATATAGTAAGTTCCCAGTTATCCAAAGGTGATGTAATTATGCCACAGTGAAAGCTTCGACTGTAGAAAATAACATCTTGTCAGGGCTGTTGTGTTTTGTTAACTTACTTTGTTTTGTTGGTCAACATACTTGATTTGATATAATATGTTTCTCGTTCAGGGCTGGAGATTCAGGTGGTCTTATCTTGTAGAAAGATGGTTATCCATTTGAAGTGTCATTTATTCGAGAGTTTGGGCACAAATGGGACCACAAAGTCTTTAGTTACTGGGGTATATTTGTAGCAATAGCCAAAAATACATTGTGTTGGTCAAAATTATAGATTTTTAATTTATGTCAGTAATGATTAGGATATTAAGAAAAGATAATGTGCCATGAAGATATTTTGTAAATATCCTACTGTAAATATATCAAAGTTTTATTTTTGATTACTAAAATGCATTGCTAAGGACTTCATTTGGATAACTTTACATTTTTCTCAATATTTTGAATTATTTAATTGTGTTGCACCCTCATATTCCAGATATTAAAATGTTTGTACATCAACCAAATATTGTCCTATCCTAACAAACCATACATCAATGGAAAGCTTATTTATCCAGCTTTCAGATGACATATAAATCTCAATTTTGAAAAATTGACACTTAAGACTGGTTTTGTGGTCCAGGGTCACAAATGTCTTACTGATTACAACTGGGTTGGCAGTGTATGTACACAACCACTCTACAATGATACATATCAACCCAGTGCTTTTCTTTTTTTAATCAACCGAAATCTTTACCCTTTTCTCGAATGGAACTGATCTTACATGGCTGTCTTTGTGACCTCAAACAGACAGGCCCTCCCACGATAGTGCTCCTTTTCTATTGCTCTCCGTCTTTTTGTCGCCCTCGTTCACTGAAGTCTGTGAAGTTTAGAATCGCATAAGTCCAGACAGCAAAATGTAAATATTTTCATGAATTTCTAACATTTACAAATGGAGAATATACTTGTGAAATGTAAGTTATGCACTAAAGAAAATGGCACATCTCAAACGCACTAAAAAGACCAAGTAGTGTATCTGGGGCGAGCCATGTTAACTATCTTACGAGTTATTTTAAAGCCCTTAATATGAAGCATGTCTCATGTTAAGGACCAGTTAGATTATGCACTTTCCCCTTGTCCACTGCTATAATTCAGATGAGCTTGTATTAAACTATAGCTATATCAATATAAATGGAAAAGCCTCATACCATATAGCTTGTAAAAAATAAATAAATAAATAAATATATATATTTATTTATATATTTATATATTTATATATATATATATATATATATATATATATATATATATATATATATATATATATATATATCGATATATCGTAACAACTTGATATATCACCAAGCCCTAGACTGAGCTTCTAAAGCACTTTGTGTTTGATCCTGCTTTAGACATCTGGACATTTCCATTGGAAACATGAGCTCTTTGACTTAACAATGGACAAATAATCAAAGCTCAGCTAGAGAGGGTGTGGTTGTCTGCAGTACACTAGCAGCTGTAAGCAAGCAGTTTGAGCCGACATCTTATTTTCTATAAACTTACTTATTCTTTGTCTCACACTTATTTTACACATTCATGTTATCTGTCAAGTACAGAAGATGTTTTACAACATAGCAGATGTGCATATTCGTTCATTTCTTATGCAATGTGTCTCTTCTATTGCTTTTGCCCTTTTTACAAGATAACATAATCTCAGTTTTTATGGCATGTTATGCACTGATATCCATCCTGTCACTGTGTCTGATATCCATCCGGTCTTGTTTCATAAGACTGATAGGATGCTGCCTTTAAAGATCTCAATTCAAGGCTGTCCACATTTTACACCGTGGTTATATTTGGATCCTGAACGTACATCAGTCCTGGTCAAAGTTAAAGTTGCTCACTCACATGACCTGTTTACCTGCTCCTCTTAATCCAGTGTACTTGGCAAACCCTGCTAAACCTGTCGGAGAGCTTGTCATGGACTTAGAACTCTATTTAGGGGGTGTTGTTTAGCTCCTGGCTGATTCATTCATTATTTCCTTGACAAAATGATTGAAAATGAATTCCTTTTAAGCATGTTTAATTCATCTAGTAGTCTAATTACACCTCACTCATTTTTCTCAAATGGTTTTTAGTATAACTAGGGCTTTTTACATGCTTAAATTAAACAAAATGCAAATTATAGCATTAGTCAAGCTTTTGGAGACGAATCAAGGTGCTCATTTATTGTAGATGACTTGGAGTTGACATGCTTATGATATAGTTATCTAAGACTTTTAGCTGACCTCCAGATTTCCTGCGTAGTGTTGGGGTGATGCTATTGGGACACAATATCTGCTGTTATCAAGCAGAACCACATTGTGCTGTAAAAAAATAGTGATTGTGAAATGCATCAACCAGATATGCTTTTTACTGCCTATTTAAAAAAAAAAAAAAAAAAAAAAAAAATATATATATATATATATTTATATAATATATTATTGTTGTTGTTGTTGTTATTATTATTATATATTATTATTTTTATTATTATTATTATTATTTTTATTTTTATTTTTTTGTGGAATCACATCTCATAATGAATAAGATGTGGCCAGCTGGAACAATCTTCTAAGTTCTCCTTGTATCTTGTGGCAGAAGTTAGACATACCTTTTCCAAAGTGTCTTAAGTGTAATTAGTGAATCCAAGCCCCTGAGACAATTAAGTACGACTCAGTCTGCTATATTATTTAATTATTATTATTATTTTTTTTATTAAGATTTTAATTTGATAATAGCTGTCATTATGGTAAGCTGATCATAGGGAGCCATAATTTTTGCACTTATTCTTCAAACAGTGCCTAGCCTTAAAGGAGTTAAGTAGTAGGGTGTTTATTGAATCTTCTATAAATGTTTATGGATTGATTTATGTCTCTGTTACTTGTAATATAGGCAGGTAAGCAGTCAGTTCTTGGTTTCTGTATGTTGTTTTCTGCTGAAGCTTGTAGTTTTTTCAGCTGTTTTCTGAAATTAGATTGGGTTAATTTCTTGAACATTTCTGCTTTCCTCATGCAGAGTGCCTTGGAGGTGTATAAGGAGATGGTGCTGCTGTACATAGGGGAGGCTCGACACTTTGTGAATTCTCAATGTGCTGATCTGGAGCCATTGCAGATCATTGCGACCACTTTGCTGTGCACACTTGGTGTGGTCTGGCTAAAGGATTTCCTTTTCCAAAAAGAGAGTAAGTGCTATTTATCGCTCAGGGTTTTTTTTTTGAATCATGATGTTTTTGAACATATGTATTATTAGGCATGTTAAATATGTTGACAGGTTTACACTATCAGTCAAAAGTTTGAGGTTGGTACAAATATATATATATATATTTTCAAGAAGTCTTTATAAGGCTTATCAAGGCTACATTTATATAAAAAAGAATACAGTAAAACAGTAATATTATGGGAAAATAATTACTATTAACTTTTTAAAATATATTTTAAAATGTAATTTGCTCCTTTGATGGCAAAGATGGATTTTTAGCAGGAATTACTTCAGTTTTCATTGTCACATGATCCTTCAGAAATAATTCTTATATCATGATTTGTTGCTTAACAAACATTTCTTGTGATTATCAATGTTGAAAAGAGTTGTGCTCCTTAATATTTTCATGGGAGCAGAGAATTTTTTCATGATGCTTTGAGTACAAATCAATTGAGTACATCAATAAAAAAAAAGCATTTATTTGAAATTGATCTTTTGTTACATTATACAAGTCTTTACTGTCACTTTTGATTAGTTAAATTAATCCCTGCTGAATAAAAGTAATTAATAATTTCTTGAAAAAAATGTTTTGTTTTTAAATGGTAGGTTATATAATCTTTATATCTTTCCATGAGTCAAGAGAAGAATACAATTATGTAATTGTTGAAAAAGTATAATGGTTTATTTATCAACAGATTTCACCTTTCAGTTTGTCACTTAGACGTTGTGTCGAAGTTTCTGACACTTAGGGTTGCTCTATGGAGCCCAGACACCTCTGGCATCATTGAGAAAAGGCCAATGAAATTGGCAAACCAAATTTACATAGCTGGCCACATCCCGGACATCCTTGTATAAATAGCCAGTGTAGCATTTGCTCACTTCTATTCAGTTTTTCGAAGCCGAATGCAGCATCTCTCTGTGAAAAGTTGGACTCATTCTCTTCTCAATCTCCTTGGCATTGTATCTATGGCACAGGCAGCAGTCTTTCCCTTCTCATAAACAGCTATGTTGTGAGAGTACCCCAAAGTTTTCAATAGCCCCTTTCACACTGCCATTCTGGCAAATACACGGGTAAAGTGTTCCGGCAATTGTTCCCAGGTCGCTAGATCAGGGCGTGACGTGTAATGTACGAGTCGAAAACTTAAGGCACGTTATACTTTCACTGAAGCAAGTGAACGATCTCAGCGTCAGCGCGGAAAGTAAGGAACTAACTGATCTCTGCTTCATTACAGTTTGTACATATTTTTTCGGCGCGAACGATAATCTTCCTTTAAAACAGCCAGTAAAAGAGTCATCACTTTGGCACGGCATTAGATCTGGGCTTTTGTTCATACATCGCTCGTCCCGGGTTGAACCCGGCAATGTTACTAGGTCCCCGACCCGGGTTCAATGCCGGAATCAATCCCGGGATATGTTTGCTTTCACACAGAAGGCGACCCCGCAATGTTTCGCCAATTTGCCGGGTCCGACGTGCAGTGTGAAAGGGCCTAATGACAATCTTTGAGAGCAAATTTTCTCCTAAAATTGCAAATCTCCGAAAGAGCTTTATGGGTGGAATTGTGTGTTTACATCAAGCCTTTCTGCCCTTGTTCTTCTGGGTATGGTTACCATGTCTCCCTTAGATGACCGGCACAATGGTCATAAAACTTCAGTGTTTGGGCCATGCTCATCCTGAAACAGGGCTCATGGATGGTTCATGTCCTGCTTGTAGGGACCTTACCATAGACGCTCACGTTCTTTGCCAAAAAAGCCCAAGTCACCCCAGCCACTTTCTGTTCCAGTTCTTTCTACTTCCGGTATGAGGACACAGTGATGAGCCCGGTGAGTTGAGAATGGTTCTGCCGGGGAATCACCGTGGGATTCTCAATCCTCCCACACTTCGTATCTTCCAGTTGAGCTTCAGGATGAGTTTGCTAACTCATCTCGAGGTGAGTTCAATTTCTCATGATGAGATTTAGCTGTCAATCACACAATCTGAGGGGCGGTCTAAAACAAACAGAAACCGATGACTCTGAGTCTGAGGCAGACACGACGATGACATGATATGATGGCTGTGCTTGACCGGTTGGCCAAGAGCATCAGGCTCGAGTGGATTCCCCACGCTGCCTAGGATGCTTTCAGCTGGATGATTAGTTTCTGGGCACTGAATGCAAAACCAAGCCAAGGCCATCCCTCGTTCCTTTCTTCCCAGAGGTGCACAAGGAACTGATGAAAATGTGGAAGATCCTCTTCTCAACCAGGAGACGATACACCAGTTCCTCTGTCCTCATAGCCCCCAATGGAGGTCCAGCGAGGGATTATACGGAGGTGCCCAAGGTGAAGAGGGTGATTGCGCTGCATCTTTGTCCACAAAAGGAGGTGTCGTCCGACGCTCCCATCCAGGGCCTTTATGATTTTTTTTTCTCTGGCTCTCCAATCTGTGATGACCACACACTGAGATTAAGCATCAGAGCCTGTTCAGACACAGACTACCTTTCTCCTCACGTTCTGATGCAACAGGTCTGTCACCAAGCCAGTGTAATATTTTTTGGCAACGTTCCCTCATTTGTCAGTGACTTATTTGACAGACCTGACAGACAAGGCACGGTGCGCCCTGATGGACGTTTCATCTCCTGCCACTGCGCCTTTTGTTCCGCTAAGCTGCAGAAACACTACCCTAGGTATGTTGAACGTAGTTCCCTTGAGACCATTGGCTTCCACAATTTGGACAGACCCCTGGATGCATTGGCATATCAACTGTCTGGAGTTGTTGACAATGTCTTTTGGCTTTGAAGGGTTTCAACAAGTCTCTGCATGCCACGCACATCCTGGGCGATCTCAATCATGTTGCAGACTCTTTCTCATTACAGGTCATGCTCCGAGGCAAGTGGAGGCTTCATCCCCAGATGGCCCAGCTGATTTGGAGGTGATTTAACCAGCCACAGTTAGATCTGTTTGCCTCACTGGAATCCATCCATTGCTAGGTTAGGTGTTCCCTGAACAATGCCCCCCTTTGGCATGAATGCATAAATATGCATTCTATAAATAGGGTGGGTGCTCTCCAGGCCCTCTCTGTTAGCAAATAGAATTGAAACTCCGGCTTGGATATGTGCCCTGGGTTCCCATCACTCCTTCCAGAGATCAGGTGGTAACCTTGCAAGCTATCCCTCCACAGGACAGGGACCTTAACCTGTCCCTGTTGTGCCCAGTGTGAGCCCTGTGCATCCATTTAGAAATGCACACAGGGTTTCAGACGGTCTGAACAGCTCTTTGTCTGCTTTGGAGGACAGCAGAAGGGAAATGCTGTCTCCAAACAGAGGATCTCATACTGGATTGTAGATGTGATCTGAATGGCCTATCAGGCCAGAGGCTTACCATGCCCACTGGGAGTAAGGCTTACTCCACCAGGGACATTTCTGCTTCATCAGCTTTAGTGAATGGTGCCTCTCTAACAGACATTTGTAGAGCTCCAGTTTGTGCTATACCTAATACATTTACCAGATTCTACAATCTGCCGATGGAACCAGTCTCATCCAGAGTCTTGAATGGTATGGAGAAGAGCTTGTGTATGGGGCCAGGAATATCTTGACTTGGGTGACCTTGAGCAAGGCACCGAACCCCCAACTGTTCCTCGGATGCTGCAGCATAAATTGCTGCCCACTGACATGCTGGCTTGGCAACATCTGTGCCCCCATGGTCTCGTAACTAGACCCCTAGTGCCAGAAACTTTGACACAACATAAAAGTGACTGACTGAAAAGGGAAAATCTATATTACGTGTGGTAACCCTCGTTCCCTGATGGAGGGAATGGAGATGTTGTGTCCCTTATACTACAACTGAACTGAACTGAACTGCCTCTGAGTGGGTTGAGACGCTTCTTGACTCCTCAGAACAGAACGAGTGAGCAAATTCTACGCAAACCTATTTATACCGAGATATCTGGGGTGTGGTCAGCTATGCAATGTTTGCTTTATCGATTTCATTGGCCTTTTCTCAATGATGTCAGAGGTGTCTGGGCTCCCAAGAGGAACTGCTAATGTCTGAAACTTTGGACCAATGTCTTCGTTCCCTTCATCAGGGAACAAGGGTTACCTTATATAACAGATCTTTTTTTTTTCTTTGCCTTGTCTTGCTGTGGAGGTATTTCATGTCATGTCTTCACCGCAATTTGCTCATTGTGTCATGTTTTCTAGGTCTGATATCAAGGGTAAAGAAGCAGTTCTTTAAAATCATCAGAAAAGTCCCATTTATTGGAGCAACAGTAAGCATTTAGTGGTTTTCTAGTTCCTTTTCTTTCTACACACTTCTCCTTCTGACTCACTGATTGAAAATTAATCACCACTTTCATGCTGAAGCGGAAATTAATCCTTTAATGCACTTTCACATTAGAACCTGTGATTATTCCAGGGTTTATCTTGTGTCATTAACCTGAACAGAGTGTAACATGTCAGAACTGAATACAGGTTGATTTTAATGTCTTGTCAGACTCTTTCGCCATTACAATATTTATTTGAATGCATCTAATCATCCTAACATTACAAATTACAACCTAAACACCCAATAGAACAGGGGACGTTTTTGACTTAAAGGCCTCTGTTGTCCAACACAATATTCAAAGGCCTTTCATGCTAGTTATAATATTTCTTCTGGTTTGTTCTTCTGTAATTATGCTAAAGGTGCTAGTTTCAGAACTTTCTTTGCAATAATGTAGTTTTAAATATGTTAAAATGAAATAATTAGAAAATACAAATTTACAAATTTTACACTATGATGTGTTTTTAGCATTTTAAACCAAGTTGAGAACCACTGCCTTGGAGCACTGCTAGTCATTAAAGTTCTCTTTTTGAATTTGCAAATGGATGAAGAAATAACATCATATCAGCACTGCAGTAATTGTTTTTATTTTCCCTTCAATTCCTCTGTTCCCTATATTGCTTGTATTTATTAATTATTGAGAGGTTTTAATGACACTTTGTTTTCTTTCCAATCTTTTTCAATCAGATTCAGAATCAACTCAACAAGGCATTAGATGACATGTCGATGAGTCTATGCACGCTGAAGGAAGGCATGTGCTACACTAAACTCCTACCAGCACAGGGCCTCACCCACAAACAGCTCCTCGACAAGATCAGGGAGTATGAGACACTGAGTAAGTCACCTTCAGCCTGTCCCAACCTCCATCTGATATAATGAGGGAGAGCCCAAAAGCTTTGAGGATAAATAAGGAACTTTTAAATTTTCAGCCAGATGTTCTCAGACTAAATTTGCCCTTCAGTGTGGGTGCAGTTTCTTTGCAAACAAGATTATTTATTAGGGTATAATAGTACTGGTTTATACAGTATTAGAAGTTAGTGTTCCACCATAGTTCTGTCCTTCAGTTCAGTCTTTTTTCATACTTGATTTCAGGTGAAGTAGACTGGGCGAAAGGCAAAGTGTCAGGCGCAGTCTACTGGGGGGATGAGAAGCTCACAGATCTCTTGGTAAAGGTATAATGGCCTTTTTAAATCCTTTACATCAGCAAATCCCAACAAGTGCTATGTGTGTTCCAGGGGATAATTTTAAATTTGCTTCAATAAAAAAAAAATTGACAGAAAATGTAAAATAAAATAGTCAGGGTTAAACTTTCAGCTAATTTTTCAAGAAAATGAGAAAAAAAAATTGAAATGCTTTTAGAATTTTGTTTTGATCAAACACAAGAATATTTGTGCTATCTTGCGTGTCTTTGTTTAACCCACAGTATTGATTTTCTTAAAAACTGACTTTTAAATAATAATAATGATAATAATAAAAATTGAATCAAGCAGAGGCTTTGTAAAACAAGAAACAATTCCTGGATTTTGTTTTGTTTTCCTCTGGTTTGCAGGTATATGGTGAGTTTGCCTGGAGCAATCCCCTCCACCCAGACCTGTTCCCTGGGGTCAGGAAGATGGAGGCAGAAGTGGTGCGGATGACGTGTGCCCTTTTTAATGGAGGGCCAGATTCCTGTGGCACAGTCAGTCCTTCCCACTGTCTTCCACATTTTGTACAATTTCTCTTTGTTCTCTGCTCTCTGCAGTTGTTCGCACTTCAGATAATAGCTGAATGTGGGAAAATATCTCCTTAACACAATCTGTAGAATGCTATGAGAGTTGAATACACTGGCTACATTCACACAGCAGCAGAATTTAATTGTGTATCTAGTGTTTTTTTACAGCTATTGTGACAATAGAAAACAGGGTTACCGTGGGTCCTTAAAAAGTCTTGCATTTAGTTATATAAAATGTATGGCCATAAAAGTCTTAAATTGTACAAGAAAGTCTTAATTATGGTTTCAAGAGGACTTCGATTTGGGGGACGGAAAGACAAGAATTGCAATATGGCTCATGGTGACAATTAAACCTCAAAAGGCTATGATGTCATTGAATAAATATGAGTGCTGCACGTTTCAATGTCAGATGCTGTGCTGTTATGTGTACAGTCACTATTGGGAAAACCTCTATAGAAAAGAATTACCCCCCTTTAAAAGAATCACATTTTGTTTTTGTTTTTCAGCCTGAAATAAAGATGGACACAGTTTTTGTTTTATCCAGATTTAATTACTCAGTGCAGCTTATAACATTTTAACCAGTGAAAAATATGACACCAACATGTCAGAAAACAATAAAAAGAGTTGAAAAAGGATCACCCTCCTCCTAAAAATGACATGTAAACTCATTCGGGTCTAGCTTATCACCATCTCAGTGGCACAAAAAGCCATTTGACTTTCAGCTGTGATTTACATGTGGTCATTTTGATTAGCTTAGCATTAAAAGAGCTTTCCTGGAGCATCACAGTCCTTGGTAGTGCAACTGAAGCAAACAGACAGAATAAAAAGTCAAAGGCTTTATCTGGTCAGGGAGGCTACCAAGAGGCCTACAGCAACTCTGAAACAGTTACAGGAATTTATGACAAAGAGTGGTTATTGTGTGCATGTGACCATAATACAGGGTTGCCAAATCTCACGCATGTGGCGTGACACTCACGCTTGGACTTCAGCGTGAGATTGATGCTGAAAGCGTAAGTGTCACACCAGATGCGTGAGAGTTGGCAACCCTGATAATATCACACATTCTCCACCGATGTGGCTTGTATGAGAGGGTTGCAAGAAATAAAGTCACTCCTCAAGTAATCCACATGCAGTCACAACTGAGCATTGCCAAAATGCACCTTCAAGATTCTGAGACAGATGAGACTAAAATTGAATTATTTGGCATCAACACCAAACGATATGGCTGGCGGCAATCCAAATATGGTTCACCATCCAAACAGCATTCCTCCAGTAAAGCATGCTGGTGGTAATATCCTGTCAGGGCCGGTACCATGGGGCGTGAGGGGGCATCGCCTACTTTAACAACAATTAAGGACAGTCCGTTTCACAAAGTCGCATTTTAATCGTAACTCTGACACAAATTCCCACGCAACCTGTGCAACTAAGAAATCAGCACTACTAAGATATGATGACATATTTATTTTTCCATGTTTAATAGAGGGCTTGATGATCGTAGTTTGTTCATTGTTTTACTGTATTGTTTTTGTTTGTTACTGTTCAAGTTGTTCTAACTTAAAATGATGCATCTGTCAAATGGGTCGCAATGGTTGCATTATTTCAGGGAATTGGTCGCAATCAGCTTCTGTTTCATTATAAAGCAGAAACAATTAAGTATTTCTAGTGGGTGTGGTGGTATCACTTGTCTATATTTGTGGTGAAACTGATCACGTCAGATTTGTTAATTTTTTTTTTTTTTTTATTAGATGGCGGTTCAACAAAATACTGACACAAGGGGGTGATCCTTTTTCCAAATCACTGAATCTGTTTTATTTATTTATTTTAATTGTTTTCTGACATGTTGGTGTTATATCTTTTGCTTGGATGTTATAAGTTGTACTGATTAAATGCAGCTGGATAAAACAAAAACTGTCTTCCTTTCACCCTGCAAAGCAAAAAAAAATTGATTATTTTAAAAGGGGTAATTCTTTTCTATATACACTGCATATTATGCTGCTCCAAAAGCACCACCTGCTGGCAGAGAATCAATATGCATTTTTCAATAAGTCATTGTTTTTGTTCAGATCACAGCCAAAATCAGCATATATTTTTATGCAGCAAACACTCAGTTATAAATGTGAACCAGTGGATCAAAGATCTAAATGATTAGGATATATTTATAAGTTAAGTTAATATAATTGATTGGTAATAATTGTTTAAATTTAATTGCATGTTTGGGATAAATCAAGAGTCGCTTAAATTAATCCTAAACAAATTTCCATTTGCTCATTTATCAGTCTGTTGTTTAAAAATCTGAAAACCGTATTGTATTATATCACGTTTCTTAATATCAAGTCATTATAATGCTGTTCACTCAAAACAAACAACATTTTGTGTGTGTTCCTTTCATGGAAAGGTTACTTCAGGTGGAACAGAAAGCATTCTGATGGCATGCAAGGCGTACAGAGACATGGCTCATGAACGTGGCATTAAACACCCAGAGATGTATGTACTATCTCAAGTCTAGTCAAAACATTAAGCCTCTGCAGTCATAATACTCTAATTTTGTTTAAGTCAGTCAACAGTAGCTGTCAACCCACACTGTAAATGATTTAAACATATAAGTGGTTTGCTACGGTTGGCTATTCATTTACATAGGATATATTATATAAAAAAATGCATTCCGTTTTTTCTGAGTTTTATTTTACTTGGACAGAATTGGTGCTCATTAGTGCACTTTAAAAGCAGTTGTTTTATTCAATACCATTGTGTAATTTTTTGTTGTTGTTTGTCTCTATACTAGTATTGCACCCGTGAGCGTCCATGCAGCGTTTGACAAAGCAGCACATTATTTTGGGATGAAGCTCATTCACATACCTCTAGACAAGAAGACCATGAAAGTCGATGTGAAGGTACAGCTGTCTGGTTTGTTCACAGCAGACAGGCACATTTTTGTGAATATTGACCAGCTTGATGTTCATATCATTTTAAAGACTACTTTTTTGGTCATAGGCAATGAGAAGGGCCATCTCTAGAAACACTGCAATGCTGGTGTGTTCCGCTCCTCAGTTCCCCCATGGAATTATGGACCCTGTAGTGGAAGTGGCTAAGGTAATATTGGCATGTAATTCAATGCCTTTGTATTGTGTTACACATTTTTCCGTAATGTATTCTTTGTCTTGTACATAAAAATTTATGTTTTTTTTATTATTATTTATTCTTTTAGCTTGCAGTAAAATACAACATCCCATTCCATGTGGATGCATGCTTGGGTGGGTTCCTGATCATTTTTATGGAAAAGGCAGGTTTCCAACTTGATCCCTTTGATTTCCGGGTCAATGGTGTGACCAGTATCTCAGCTGATACACATAAGGTGAGAACTCTAGTGAGAGAAATTAACGAATACAAAATACTGTTAAGTTTGGGATCAGTGAGATTGAAAAATAATACGAAAATAATTTAACACTGCTGTTTTTTTTTTTTTTTTTTAACTACCATTTCCACAAAAATAAAAATAAAAGTGTAAACAACAGCCTTCTAGAATGATTTCTGTAGGAGCATGTCACACTGAAGACTATTTTCGGTGAAAAATGTAGCTTTGCCATCACTGCATAAAGTACATTTTGAAATATATTAAAATAAAAGGCAATTATTTTAAGTTGTAATAATATTTCACTATATTACTGTTTTTTTTTTTTTTTTTTTGTGAATTAAACGTTTATGCAAACGATCTCTGACAGAACTACAACTATTTTTATTTATTTCTGTCCAGATATCGTCATGATGAAGATTAAAGCTAAATGCAAAGTTGATTTAATTTTAAAATCATTGTCTCTGTCTCCACAGTATGGTTATGCTCCCAAAGGCTCCTCAGTGGTGCTCTACAGTGACAAGAAATTTCGCCACTACCAGTATTTCGTAGCACCTGATTGGCAGGGAGGAATTTACGCGTCTCCTTCCATGGCTGGCTCTCGGCCTGGAGGCATAATTGCTGCCTGTTGGGCTACTATGATGCACATGGGTGAGAATGGATATGTTGACGCCACCAGGAAAGTCATCGGGACTGCCCGCAAAATCAAAGCAGGGTCAGTATTAATTCCATTTTTAATATAATACATGAAAGACATGAACGACAAAGGCAAATGTGTTGCTTTGACTGTATATCAACTGTGGTAAATGTAAATTTGAACGGCAAGTTAGGCACTGTACACAGAAAAAACAACTTGAAAAAAAAACAAACAAAAAAAACACTCTCTTCCCACAGAATCCGTAAAATAGATGGGATGTTTGTATTCGGGGATCCAGAAGTGTCTGTGGTGGCTCTAGGCTCTGATGTTTTTGATATCTTCCGCTTATCTAATGCACTGACTTCAAAAGGCTGGAATCTCAACACTCTGCAGTTCCCATCTAGGTATGGTTAAAAAAAATGTTCAATGTAAAATGTGCAGGTTATGCAAACTAATGTAATGTTCCTAAAAACAGAATGAAAGTTAATCAGGTTATGGAAAATACACCTAGATCATTATTATTGATTGTTTTTATGTAAAGGCCTTAGTGCAGTGGTCAGAAAAGTTGTTCCTCATTGTTTGTGGCTCTTTGTTGTTCTCTTTCAGCATCCATATTTGTGTCACAATGCTACACACACAGCCTGGTGTAGCCGAGCAGTTCATCAGTGATGTGAAGAGAGAAGTAGCCATTATCATGGAGAATCCTAAAGAGAGAACCACAGGGATGGTGGGTTTCCTTTTTATCTGATCTAAAAATACAGTACATTTTGAGAAGTATTATTACAATTTAAAATAGGTATGGCTGGTTTGGTATGTCTTGGTTGAACTTCACATTTTAAGATTTATATAGTCATTTTTTTCAGGCAAAATAATCATTGTCCATAACAACGCAGATGAGTAAAATCCTCACTTGGCACTCCAGTCGATTTGTACATGTATACTCTCTTCTGATAAACTATAATTAATTAATTAATAACCCTGAAATAACTTTTCCCATTTTATGTTGTAGGGAGCAATCTATGGCATGGCCCAATCCATTCCTGACCGAACGATGGTGACTGAGGTCTCACAGGGCTTTTTGGACTGCCTCTATAGCACTGAGGTGCCCAAGATACAGAACAAGCACCACAAAAACCATAAGAAGCACATGAATGGCAACTCTAAAGCGCACTGAGATTGACTGTTGGGGTCTCCACCGTTAACTGACTTAAGGGATGTTCACCACAATCATCTAATCATTCATTTACTAACTAACTCATTTATGTATAAGCCATAGTCACCTGATATTCTGGGATTTGTGACTAAGGAGCGACAGTATCTTGTCTATAAGACTGTAGAGACTGGTGCACAAGTGAGGGTCTGTGAAGGGTCTGGGACATATTAATTTAATTTTGGTCACCAGAGAGTGCAGTTTTCCTTGTTTCATTGGGTCAGTTTATTATTTTTATGACCGATGCACACCATATGTATTTGATCACATTTCCACTATTATCTTTGGAAGTGTGCCACTTAAACTCAGGATACCAGAGCACAATCTTGTCACAATGACTTTACATTTTACATGTTATTAACAGTTCCCAGGAATCAAATAATGCAGATTCGAACCAAATCCATGATACTATCAACATGGATAAATCATGGAGTTAGGATTATATATATTTGCTATATCTCCTCCTCGGTAGAAACTTTAAAACACAGCAGACGGTTTTCGGATGGTAGTACTGCTCAGGTGAACCTGTGTTGCAAATGTTTATTTTATTTCCTTCTTTTAAATTCCCCGTAACTAGCATAGATTTGATAATCCAGTTTTAAAACATTCAGCTAATTTAAGAGAAAATATCTCTGATTTTAAATGACCTGTGGAAAATGATATCAGGGCAAAACTTAACAAATCCACCCAGCAGGTTGTGAAGTTCAATAATATTTTCAGGTTCAAATTCCCATCCATTTGGGTTTTCACATTTCATCCTATCTACCTCATACCTAATAGTTAAAATTATTCAACACTTATTGTTTCAGTTTTGTTTAAATCCTGAGAAATGTCATGTGACTGGTAATTTTAATCATCAGTCAATGTCATGTTCCAGGTTATGGTACTCCATGACAAGTGTTTTCAGAAAGTCAGACCCCCTTAATTTGTGAGTCTTTCTTTTGTGTTTTGTATTTGTTTGGGATCTTTGTTCCATCTTAACTCAATTGAATGATAGTTAAGGCCTGGAACAGCAAAAAGGGACATTAATTTGTGTATGAAGTCTGTGATATGAGGATTACGATGATGACATGGTACCATGGAAACATCACACCAGATCTTGTCTGCAATGTAATGCCTTAAGCACTCATAATATTTGTGACCACTGTGTGTGTTTTTACATTTAAAATCACTAATATAACGTCTCATATTTCAATGTGTTTTTTTTTTTTAATCATTCAGTAATTTCCATGTACTTTTTTTAAGCCTCTTTTTGGGGTACTTCAAGTAGGAGGTAGGGCAGTGTTATTTTGTATGATAACACTCTAGTACAGTGTAGTCTCAAGAATTGTAACATGCCTTAGGCTAGGACGTAGATGTGGATATTTGTCTTCTAACAGTTACCCTTCTTGCCTAAATGAAGCAGTTTAATGCCTTAAAGCAATAATCTGTAATTACTGTAACTACTGAAACTGAGGCACTTTGATCTGATTTTTTTAAGCATTACATGAACTTTACGGTTATGGTTGTATTAAGCACAACACCAACAGCATTCACCTAAATGCCTTCCACAGACGTCAGGGTGTGTGCTATTATGTTAACACACTAGCTACATCAGCCTCAGGGACTAGACCTTTACCACGTCATGCAGTCCAGTTCAGTTTTGTCCTGTAATGTTTTTGTTGTTCCTATATAAATCAATAAACCTTGTCTTGAAATAAATATGCTGTTCGTGTAATATATTTTCTGTTTTACAGAATAAGGGAACTCGTTTTTGCATTTACTCCTTTTCCATTATTTTTCTATGTAAAATTCAATATAAACCAGCCCTTATGTTTACACAAGTTTGGCATGAGGCCCTGCATTCTTTAGAGCCGCTGTTCATGTTTTAAACTCAACATGTTTTTGTGACAACAATTAAACAGTAGGCTTTGACAGATGATTAATTGTTTCACAGTGCCAAAGTTAGTAAATATTCAGCCTTAATACAATTCACTGAGGCTCTAACCATGTCATCAAATGAAATTAAAGGCACCATATATTTACTTTTAAAAAAGGACTATAAGCCATAAAACACAGTAAGGCATAATATGGCTTGACCGGTCTCTTTAGTGTCCTAGCAGTTCTCATCTCTGATCTGTAGTGCATTAATGTATTGTGAATGTAAAATAATAAAAAAAATATATTGTTCCATTAATACTTTTTGGGAAAATATCAGGCTTAACAGGCAGGCTACACAGTCAAGCCTGTAGTAAAGGAAGTTTCACAATATTTTTGGTCCAGTTTTACAGGCTACAGAGGTTGACTGACAAGTTTTTCAAGTGAGAGGGTCTATTCAGAGGACAGAGGCCTGATCTATGAAAGTTGCGAGGGTGATGTCCCGTTGTGAGAGTCCTCCACATTCATGAGTACTGAGGGTGATCTGAACCTAACAGAGAGAAAACAGGCAGATGGGATACAGTTTACAATTAATATATGTAAAAGGAAACTTTTGTCTTCATTATCATCAAAATCAAAATGGTACACCGATGAGCCAATTATCTATTTACCTTATTATACACATTAAACCATTCAGGGTGATGATCCATTTTCTCAGCCTGTAATGCTACTCTGGACATGAATCCAAAAGCCTGAAAGGGAAAGAGCATGTCCTATCATTGTGCATACAGTATATAAAAGTATGATGCAAGCAGCATGTATAAGAATTGTGAAGTACTATATATAACTCTTAATAGTTTTATAGCCTTAGTCTCTCTTGGCAGTTTTCCAGAAGTTTTTACCTGGTTGAAGTCTTTGAAGAGGAACTCTTTGTAAATGGCATCCCTCCCCACCACCTCCACCCACTGAGCGTTCCTCATCATGGGCAGGAGGTGCTCCCTCTCCTCCATAGTAAGAGTCTGGATCTTCCCAGCCTGGGTGTTTAAAACAGTTCTGTTAGAAAATATCCGACAGTTCCATGTATATAGGGGTTTTGTGAACTTTGTACGAATGTTACAAATCATGCCATCTCCAAGAGTAAAATGTAGTGTGTACACAGAGATAAAATAATATTGTGAAATGTTTTATTTACAAGTTATATTATTTAACTCCTTATTAATTCTAATAATTTCTAAATAATTTCTAATAACATTAATGTGTGTGTATATATATATATATATATATATATATATATATATATATATATATATATATATATTAGTGCTGTCAAAATTAGCGCGTTAACGCATTCGATTAATTTGAAATATTTAACGCGTTAAAAAAAAATAACGCAATTAACGCGGTTGCAGTTTTTATTATTTCCAGTTGTGGTTTATGTGTGTTCAGCGTGCAAAGAAATATGGATAAGACCAAGGAAGGACTTTTAGACGGAAAGTTTCAGTATAAAACTCTGCCGGATTACTCTTCAGTCTGCCACAAGAAACATTACTCTTCATTTAGTCTGCCACAAGAAACAGCAATATTAAAATCATGAACTCAAATGTCATTGTTTAAAAAAAACAAAAAAACAATGACTGTAACAGTGCGTAAATCAGACCTTTCTGTAACGCTAACGTTAATACGCTTAGTTAATACGCTTAAACGAAAATAACGAAATAATTGTGTAGCGGAGTATTTTTTGTACACAGTGCCGCGAACTGTCAATCACTCCTGTACGCGTGCATCACTGTCCTCCTCAGATGCAGCAACTTGCGCTCTCTCTCTTCATCAAGCTTTAAAACAAAAAGGGGACAAAAAGATCATATTGTCTTTGTGCATAGGCTATAGATTAATTAGATAAATGAATATCTAAATTTGTGCCTTGCCGTCTATGGTATTTTTTTAGAACTTAGAAAAAAGATGCTGCAGCCAATGAACAGCCAGCGGGGGCTGCAGGACGACTCAACCTCAGCAGACAGTTTTTAATGTTTATCAGACAATAAATACTCAAGATTTTGCTTTAGTATAACTCACAACGAGTTTCACACACCTTCTCCGGCCACATTGAGTTGTTGACACTTAACAGTGGGAAAAGCGACACATGCGCTATTCACTTGTATAACTTAAGGGTGAATGGGTAATGTAGTTTCTGCTCTGGGTGGGATGAATTAGGAAGCTTGCATTGTGAAGGGCGCTCTGAAAATCGGCAGTGCAGGTAAAAGATTAAAACCTCTATTAAAACAGATGTCCAAATGAGCGTACCGGTACGCTACAAGCACGTTCTGGGCGCACAGAGAGGTGGCGGTACGCTCAAGAGCTATATTTGGAAGTGGCGGTACTGAGTACCGGTGAGTACCGGCCCACTTAAAGCACTGGCAATGACTATACTTTGGAATTTTTTTGCAGTCCACTTAGAATTCAACATGGAAATCATTTTTGTTTTTTATTGGCATTGATTGTTTTGAAATTCAAATGGTACTTACATGCCTGTGTTTTTATTTCTGTAATAAATATGGCTTTCAAGCCAACAGTTAATTTGGAGGATATTAATGGTTTATTGCAGGTATGTTGTTTACATGAGAAAATCTATGTTACAAGTTAAACAAAAATTCCAATAAACAATCATATTTTGAATTTAAATAGTTTCTTTGTCTTGAGTTTACATTATTTACATTTTACATTTACATATCCAAAAAGTCTTTTAATTGCGATTAATCGCGATTAATTTTTAAAAATTGTGCGATTAATTAGTTAATTTTTTTTAATCGATTGACAGCACTAATATATATATATTAAAACTTATATTATTTTAAACTTATTATAATAATTATATTGAATATATTTCGATATAATGATTATTTGTTAAGAACAGACACATTTGAAAAGTTTTGCAAACACTCACACTCTTAAAAAACCATTCCAAGGGGGGTGTTTCGGAAAAAAACACTGTGATTGGTTGTTGTGAACCCCATATGGAAACAATAATGACTTTTTTTTTTCTTTCTTTTTTTTTTTTTTTTTTTAAGAGTTTCCACCATATTACTCAGGTGGTTGGAGTAATGAAATTCCTAAGATACTTAACTCTTAGCTTTTGCCCTTTCAGCAAAGATCGCATGGTCTTTAAACCAGTTTTACAACAAGACATTAAAATATGCATTTATAAAAAGGCTTGAAAATATAGACTTTTTATATAGGCTTGAGCAAAACTTAGAAAAAAAAATGAAAACGGTGCGGTTTTAATTGAATATAAGGTAAATAAAGCTGATTTGTGTCAGCATTTTCTTTTGTACCCTCCACACACTATTGTCCCAGACTGAACCTGTGCAAACACACGTCAGTCATAATGTAGCTCCAACACTGATAAAACTGACTGACATCAACAGCTCTCTTAGCAACAGTCTAATCTGCTGAACTAATGCTGCTGCTGCTGCTGCAGGAACAGACACGACTCGACATGAAAGCGAAGTAAAACCATGAGTGTTATATTAAAAAGATCAACAGTGCGAAATGATGTAAATGACGAACATTGTTATAGCAAAACCCTGAATCGGAGATGAAAAGGAAAAAGTAATTTACTCGACTCTCTAAATATTGTTAGTTCGTATAATAGGCAATACAAAGTCAGATTTAATAAATAAAAAAATGAATGTGAAAATAAAGATAACACCATACCTGTCCAACCATTTCCAATATATCGGAGGCATATCGTTGTGGCAATTTGGACGTTCGAGAGTTAACGTATAGAAGTGAAAAACCGCATAATACAAGTAAAAAGGTTTTTATATGTTTCTTACCATGTTGTGGGCGCTGTGCGTGTAGAGCTGACTTGGTCTCGTGCAAGCAGCTGGATTTCAACCAGTGAGTCCAGAGCGCGAGTTTACGAATCCCACTACGGTGAAGGGACGTCGTATGAGTTGCGTGTTTGGACGCTCTTGAAAAGTCACCAGGGAACGTCAGCACGCACTATTGAATATTCATCTATGGGCCTTGCTCTTGCTGCTGCGGCTGCCCTTCCAAAAGCCTGATCAAAGTAGGAATGTGTTTGTGATTCCAAACAGTGAGAGAGTGTAATTAATAATGTACCGGCTTGACACAGATGAGAACTTATTCAACACTCATGCAGATCGGATAAAAAAACAATGATCTGTAATAGCGAGCGTCCGTTCAAGAAAAAAGGCATGCAATTTAATGTTAAAATTCCTAACTGAATGTGGCAAAACAGGAAATTATCCTTCTTAAGTAAACCGATTCATCTAGGGCCACACACACACACACACACACATACATTAGATGTCCTAATTTTTTCCTCTGCTTTTTCCCCTAAGATAATATTATTTTGGTCAAGATAAATTCTGTTCTTCTTCTTTTCTACATTTAGAAATTAAATGTAACATGTTTGGGTTACAGATCATTGTGATTTGCGCCTTTTATGAATATGAATATTGATAGTGACTTTTCATTTTCAAAAAAGGTGAGGGAGAGACAGAAATATGGATAAATTTGCATGCACAATATGTAAAGGTTGAACTTGGATGCATTAGAATTTTTATGAGCAAAATAAACCTTTATGTAATATCTCATACAAACCTGTAGTGCCAGTGGCATATATTAAATACAATGGCATATATTAAATAAACATAATTAAATGACAGCTATTTACCTCTTCTACAGTGTTTTTATAAGCCCCTTGCCACAGTTGGGAATGGGCAGAGCAATATTTCTCTGGTGGTGAACACACAATTCACAACGACACTCTCTGCAGGCAAGAATCACCTTCAATTACACCTCAACTTGCTAATTAACATAAAATATTATTATCCTAATATAGTTTACATACTATTACACGATTATAACTAACATCATCATTAATAATTATCCTTTTTAACTGAAGAGTTTTCAATAACCATGCTTATTAATCTGGTACAGAAGGACCTTACATATAGGCTAGATATACTGTATAGCCCTAATAGCAGCCAATTGCATTCCCAGTCACTGAGACTATTATTACCATGTGTTTGAATGTGACCTGGCTTTAGAGGTGCCCTATGGAGATTACCTCACTTTTCATTGATCGCATTGCATTTTGGGGTTAACAAGCTGAAACTGGAATAATGGGGGCCTCTCAAAAACCTCGGCTGAGATGTTGGAAGGAGGAGACCGTAGCAATATTTAAAAACAACCTGGTCCTCAAACAGTCATCCAGGTTTGAGCCGGTTTCAAATAGGTTGTCAGGGGTATCTGATTTCATAAGACAAGTCACAGTATCTCTCCTACCGTATGGCAGGGGTCTAGTCTTCTTTAAGATCAATACTGAGGTCCCTTCTCAGACAGAGCCATTATCGATTTACCTTCTCCTCCAAAGAATGTGCTGGGCACTATGTCATTCCCAGGATGATCAATGAAAGCTTATAGTGAACAATTTGGGGGATGAAAAAGGTGAAATGGGTTCAAAGGTTGTAGTTCACTCTGTTCCCCTCTAGATGGCCCCCTTCAGCTTCTTGTATGTCATTGTTTATTTTTTCCAACTTGCTTGCATGCTGCTTCAAAGAGGCATTTAAACATACAATACAGTCATAAAATACAAAAATGTTGGTGGAGAACAATATAAATAAACTGGTTTTTGTAAATAGAAGGTGAAATTTGATTTTTGGACTACATTAGGTAAACACTTACATGACAGGTAACTTAAATCAGTCAGCAAACAATTTATGGTTTACAAGAAAACAAATACATAAATCTGAAAATGTTGGTGAAGATGTGTAAAGAGCAAAAGCTTTTTAAGCAAACATTAAAAATTCAATAACCACCACCATGACTATAAGGATGATGGATGGATCAGTGTTTTATTACACGTTGATGACATTATTTCTCCTCCCTATAGTCTGAGTCAGACATTTGAGGAAGCTGGCCATTATTCTCTCTGGATGAGGCAGTATGGATTGCTAAATGATGTAACCTGTCCTCTCCTTGTGGAAAGTAGTCCGAATAATGTATATCTGCATAAGTATGCATGTTGTGTAATTAAAAACATTAAATAAGTCATGCAAAAGACATGTAGTGAGTTCCAAAGTTCAGCAGGAAAGCGCCTTTCTCATATCCCAGGAGTCAGATGAGACTGTATTGATCAGCTAAACTACTTGTTTCTTGAAAAAAATACAGCTCAAAGAAAGCTTTTCTGCCATGTTTGTTTTGGAAGATGCCCTGGGAGGGGAGCATTGTGGGAAATACATTAGAGGAGCGTGAAGGATTAAAGCATAATGGGCTTTTGAAAGCACCACGCCGTAATGCGCCGTCTACTTTGCAATAGTGCAGATTATGTTGTAGATCAGGATTTTAAGGGCAAGTAGCCATTATCTGTCAGATATACTGTATGGCCAGTGTGACTAAACTCCTGGCTATACGATGAGCTTCCATTAGTTGGACTGGCTGGTGATTACAGTACACTGCCGCTCTGAACGGCTCTCACAACTTCAGTGATGGTGCTGGTGATCAGCAGATGTTAAGAAGAACTGATGAGGGGACAGCAGGGGAAAAAAAGTCTGTTTTCAATTGAATTGCACTAACCAGGAGTGATGACGTTATTGTTTTTTGCTCCAAAATGATATTTTACGGCTGTCTTGGACTGAAAAATAAAAACTCTGACCTCAATTTTGGGTCTGTGATGAAAACAAGCAGTAAATTATACAAACATATAGTAAGTGGTCTGCTTGACCTAAAACTCCAATTAACATTTGGACTGGATTGTGCAAGCAAATTAGAGTACCTTTAAGTGTTGCTGATTTTCAACTTAAGTAATTAGTGTTGCATAATTGACTGTGATATAAGAGTAGTATAATTTACTGAGGACAATTAGACAGTGATGATCAGCATTAATTGTATTACTTTTCACTACAAATAAACACATGGCAGCAGTTGTCCTCAAAGCCTAGGAGCTTTTGATTACAGTAAGGAGTTTCAAACATTTTGATGACATAGATCCCAAATATGATAACTGCTTCCTAAAATAAAAAGGGATTTATTTATTTTCAGATATACAGACCAATTTTACTGTATGCATAAACTATTATGTTTGATATTATAGAGTTGCCATGCCTCTTAAACTAAGTAATTAGCTTTTTTTATTGTACTGAAGTCCAAGCAAATTGTAGGTCGCAAGAATGAAACCCCATAACATATATGGAGATTATTACTTTTTTATTTCTTGTGTTAAACATTTGGATTAATGTACTGTAAAATTTTATTTAGAAAATTGTATTGCTGTTAAAACTAGGGCTGACAATAGATACAATTTTTTTTTTATTATTTTCAATCTGCTTTTAGAAAGACTATGATCTAAAAATAACAAATTGTTTTAGCTTATATGTGTGTGTGTGTGTGTGTGTGTGTGTGTGTGTGTGTGTGTGTGTGTGTGTGTATATATATATATATATATATATATATATATATATATATATATATATATATATATAAAATGCTAAATTATGGACTCCAGTTTGAACACCCTTTAATTAAAGTCCCTGTTTAAGAATGTTTGTTTACGTTTAGTCATTTTCTCACTTGCAAACATTTTGTTTTTCTTGCCTCATAAGTTAAAGGACATCGGAGGCACAACAAAAATGATATACTTAAAGGTACTCTTAAGTGGGCAGAGTGTTGGATGTACACACAGTTTTTATTTATCTCAGGGCCAGTTTTTCTCAAGCCATTGCTTTTCATTGGGACAGTGGAGACCTTTTGTGGAAAAACAAACACAGTAAGGACCATTCGATCAAAATGTGAATACACTTGATGACATAAGGGGAAACAGTGAAACTGTGATGATACTATAGTGATAACTGAGTGCAGTCAGTCGTCACTATAGAATCATATAGAGTGCAGTCAGTCATCACTATAGTATCATCACAGCTTCACTGTTTCCCCTTATGTCATCAAGTGTATTCACATTTTGATCAAATGGTCCTTACTGTGTTTGTTTTTCCATAAAGGTCTCCACTGTCCCAATGACAAGCAATGGCTTGTGATCACCGGGTGTAACATGTCCATTTGATTAGCCATTATATTCTGAGTGAGGGCTTTTATCCATGTTTTGATTATAAAAGATGATAAACGGTTGGTTTCCAATTTAGGTCTTATGTAAGCATTATGTAACAATGTTGTTTCAACTCAATTTAGTTTCTTTGAAAGTGAAAAAGTACATCAAATGCTGCCGTCTGATTATTCGTTTTATCTAGTACACAAACTCAATAAAGACATCTGTACAGCTTCCAAATACTTGGAATGTGATGCATCTTTGCTTCATGTTTTACACCTTCCCTTAAGCAGTCAGTATCATGGAGGATGGTCTCTGACAGCCGATATGATCCATTCCATCATGCACTGTGAAAATATTGCCTCAGTACATGGGCTTATTGGAGACCCAAAGCTAGGGTTTCATAGATTGATTGTACGCCTATAGACTGGATTCAGATTACATAAAAAGCCACTGCTGGATTCTTGAGAGCTCCCTCGTGGCACAGCATGGGTGACAGAGGCTGTTGAGAGCAAAAGCTGAGAAAATCATAGAAACTGAACATGTTTGTAAACCCTTTACTTTTTAATTACTCTGACAGACTAATTATTTTCTTCAAAACGAATTCACAGAATCCTTATTGATAAGCAATAAAAACAAGTTCTTGCAATAAAAAAATTATAATTATACATAGTATATACTTATATATATTTAGTTTATGTGTAACTAATGCTCTGATGTATTTGATATAGATTCCTCAGCTGCCTCTATCACTGTATTTTGGGATTCTTTTATAATGTTGCAAAAGATTGATATTTTAAATAAATATTATTCTATTGAACTTAAAACATGAAAAAAAAATGTGTTCAACTGATAACAAGAAGAAATGTTTCTTGAGCATAAAAGCAGTATATTACAATGATTTCTGAATGATTATTTAATGCTAGTAATGGCTGATGAAAATTCAGTTTTGACATTACAAGAATAAGTTACATTTTAAAATATATATAATATAATAATATTACTGCTTGTATATATATATATATATATATATATATATATATATATATATATATATATATATATATATATATGAAGAGTTCAGATGCAAAAGCCTCTAAATGCCATCTGAAATTTTCATCTAAAATTAGGAATTTTTTCAGGCTCCTATATTTATGTTCACTTATTTCACTTTAATAGCCTGGAAAAGGACCTGCACATTGCCATTAAAGTAAAATGACTCAACCTAAGCATAGGCGCTTGATAAAAACCCTAATTTTAGATGAAAATTTCAGATGGCATTTAGAGGTTTTTGCATCTGAACTCTTCATATATATATATATATTTTTTTTTTTTACGTTGATTAAGTTGATTTCACAGTAAAATAGTGTTTTATACCAATACAGATGCAGCTGTATACAGAGGCTAAAGAACCATATCTGCCGTGAGGGCAAAACGGTTCATGATACAATAGGAACAGATGTTAAGCATCATACACTGTGCATTTGTTTATAGTTAGTTCATAGCAGTTGTAATAGGCAATTTCCAGTATGATCACATCTAAAAAGCAAATGGCTGATAGAGATATACAAGGAGCCTTTTAGAGGATCAAGTTTAATTTTCTGAGCTTTAGTTTGATTGTCCTGGTCTGAAAGTTTGATTAGCTTTATCATCCAGTTGTTTGGAGAGCCAGAGCAGGAAGAGGGAAATGCTAATTCCTTTGTGATGGATCTCACTGCTGTCACAAGACCATATGGTGAATGCGGACATATTTCTTTGCAAATGAAAGAAACTATTCATGCTTCCCAAACATGTACTAGGCTACTAATGCTCCACAAACATGGCCAAACCAACAACTGATTTTAAACATTAATTTATTTATAGTATGCACATTTGACAAACCATAATCAATCATTTTTTCCTGACAAAACAGGGTCAAATGCTAATACAGTTAAATATATTATATAAATATGCATATTAATATAAATATGCATTAATATTTGTGTGTATGCATGTATATATACCGTATAAATACATACATACAAGTTTATATATTTATATGTATGAATATGTATTGTTATATTAATTAAATATTACACATGTAACAGTAATATATATATATATATATATATATATATATATATATATATATATATATATATGTGTGTGTGTGTGTGTGTGTGTGTGTGTGTCTGGCTGTGTGTGTGTCTGGCTGTGTGTGTTTCAGAGCTAATGAAGAATATCTGATGAATATATATACACACACACACACACACATATTTTTTGTTTTGCAAATACATATTTTGACCTTTTTTTCAATGTCACAGTGAATTGATTATGTTTGCTTATTTTAGGATGAGGCAAATAATGATCATATTGTGGACAAAAGCAAATCAAGTCATCAAGACTGAAGTCACTGGACAAAAAATTACTTTTCAGTCATTTGGCCTAAAATGGTAACTTAATTTTGAACCAGTTGAATTTTATGAAATGATTAAAACCTAAAAGCTGTCATCATGTTGATGGCTGCATTCACTCAGAGAATGTATTGTGGAGTTAAAGAGATTGTAAGGGGTCACAGGCTGGACATACACTCATTCGAGCCATTGTTTACAGAGGCATCATCTATAATATATTTTGCCTCTGTTGAGGGGAACAGTGGATTGCTGTTGAGCAAGGGTGATGTGATTTAATCGAGAAGCCCAGCAGGGCTTGATAGTGGCTCAGGGGCAAATGCAGAAGCACGCCTCACCCGAAACAGGAAGCTGCAATGGCTTTGAGCACTCACTTCCCAGTAATTGATGTAAAAATACAAGCAGCATATCAGCACATATTCATCAGTCTGTAGATCTGGAGCTGGAGAGGATATGACTCCACAGATCAAGATTCTTGTGTAATGGATAATCCATGTGTGTTGCAAAAGTGCTTTTCAGATAGCAATCACCAGTGACAATTTGTACTATCAATGACAGTAAGAATAACCAAGCTTTTATGGTTATTAGAACTGCCTGTCACCATACATTCTTTTCCTCCATTCTTTTTATTTGAAACTTTTAGCACAATTCATAAATGCTCCATTCACATTCTTAATGACATTCCTTGTAAACCACAGTGCTGATAAAAACAGATGTTCCACTCAGTATGTACCTGCATTTAAGCCTTGGATATGAAACAGTCCATTTCCTTGTTAAGCCTAATGGTTTTATCAGTGGGGCTGGAGACTTTGGTTCTTTGTTTCAGTGTTTCCTTCATTTCAGTCTAAGTATTCTGTAATCTGGCACTAGAGTGCTGAATTTGAATATGATGTAGACATCATCTCATACATATAGACTCAGAGGATGACATCACAAGTTGGCTTGTCAGGTCCGTTGATTCATGATACCGAGGTAATATTAGATTCTTCTACAAATGCATGATATTTCACAAGAGCTTTGCAGCTATTGTGAGTCCAAAGCAAAATCAACACTACAAAATACACATGGGATCGCTGATTTGGCTTTACACTTTAATAATGTCAGTGGATATCTCTGGCTCTATGTGAGAATATCAACCTAGAGAAAGCCTGTAGCTTTGCAACTCCCCTGCTTTATAACATGAAATATGGCCTTGTCCAGCAATGAGTCAAAACTTTTCACTGAAGACAGAAGCATCTGTCATCCCTCCACAGCTCTGGTGAAATTGTTAAGGCTTTGGTTTTTCTCCGAGCTGAAGAACAGCACCCTCAATTCATCAGATGCCATCAATGTGATACATAGTATAACTGTAGAGTTTGTTTGCATTTTAATTTTTTTAAAAGGATTTGGTTTTTAAGCTCGGAAGCCAAAAGCTTGCAGCCAGTTTCCTCATATTTGTGATTACAAATTGACGTTGGAGGTTTGGTCTTTGGTGATGATAAGTTACGTTAACAGCAAATGTACTTAAAAATGTGCTCATTTAGTACATTCTGTACTTTCCTAATCATGAAACAAGACATTTTGTTAATGTACAACCCTTTACTCTTTGTAAACGTTACGTTTTGTTCTTTGTGACAAGCATGAAGGGGATAGATCAACCAAAAATGAGTTTTCTCTCATCATTTACTCACCTTCATGTTGTTTCAAACCTGTATGAATGACTTTTTTCTGCTGAACACAGAAGAAGATATTTTTGAAAAATGTGGGTAACCAAACAGTTGATGATCCCCATTGACTCTCTCATTGATTTTTCCATACTATGATAGTCAAAGCTGACCATCATATTTTTGGTTATTCTTCAGAATATCTTCTTTTATGTTTAAAGAAGAAAAAAACATGATGATGACAGATTTTTCCTTTTAGGTGAACCTTTTATTAAAGGTTTACCTTTTATTTATGTGAATGAATTTGAAAATTAATCAATTTCCTATCATGCTCACCTTGAAAGTCATGTTATTCAGCTCTACAATTGTAATAGTTTGACATTTAAATATTTAATCAAATTAATTTTACCTGTACTAGTTTAATTTGATATCTCACGCTTGTTACATTGGAAACTGCAGTACATAAAAATCACAAATGTGTTTATATACATTACAAATCACAAATGATTAGCATCAACTATGTAATTTGAATGTAAATCATTTTCTTATTGTACTCCTGCTGCAAGTCATGTTATTAAAAAAATTATCATATTTAAGTATTAAGGTGTTACTTGTACTAGTTTTATTTGAAATCTCAGGCTTTTTACAGTCAGACCTGCTGTATTTATAAATTACAAATGTGCCCTCACAGAAATGACAAAGAGCTATAGCTCTGGGATAAAATGACAATGACAAATATACACTGGGAGTTACTGCCAAAATACATTTTCTACTTATTCACAACAACGGTTAATGAGAGGCAAAACATAGACACAAAATGTTTTTAGTGTCTGTTGCAGTTTTTTGAGAGTTTACAGGTTATGACAGAAAGACAAAGGAAAGCTTAAAGCAATAAAAAGCATTATTTGCCCTGCAAGTCTTTTTTTTTCTTTTTTTTCTTTTTTAGAGAGAGAGAGTGAAACCCCCCCAAACACTGAGGGTTTTTTAATTAAAATTACTGGCTATAACATGCTATACTGCAAACATTGTGCCATAGTCCCATCTTGAAAATGGCTTAACCTTTGTCATCGTTACTATGGACACTAATGGATGTAGTCGCAAAGTGTGTGTGAGAAAGAGAATGTGTGTGAAAGAGAGAGAGAGAGAGAGAGAAGAAAGACAAAGGCATGCTTGCTTTAATAGTGCTCTTTAGAGGATGGCATGTGATTAAAATCTTGTATCAGCAGATTAGGCCTAAAAGGAGCAGTAATGGTCTCTGTTCTGATCTCCTAATTGAATTCGGTGAGGAAAAATTTAGATCGTTTAGATAGAATGAAGTTTATCTGAAGGTCCATACAGTGCTTTGGTTTCTCAGTATTTTCTTATATAAAAAGAAACCAAGGAGAACACACTTCAACGCCATGATCTGAGGGTTGTCAGTGTAATAACTGAGGTAGTGTCTCAGGGTCTGATCACAAAAATCAGTTTCGTGTCCACGAGTATATTTATGCAGTATAGTGCAAACATTTTCTGATGCACAATAAAAAAGCATCTCCTGCTGTTGCTAATTCAACGTAGTGTTCAATCATGCACAGTAAGTTGCAGCTTGGCTTCCTTATGCTAAGTTACACGTCTACAATAAATTACAGTGGAGGGCTTTAGTCAGCACTTCTGGGTGAGGCGATTCAGAGGACAACCGTTCATTTCTTGAGTGATTCATAATGCTTAGGTTGCATTACCTTACGCAGCATTTCATCTCTGATATATAAAACAACTGCCACACCCTCTGGCCTTATGATCCATAATACTGTTACAGTTTACTTCAAATGTACACGTGACAGATGAGGTACCAAAGGGTATTGTTAAGATAATTCATTATTTTTGTTCATTTGTTTGTGTATCACTCTTCAATGCTCATCAAGGCTATTTTATTTGATCAAAAATACAGTAAAATATGATTACAATCAAAAATAACTGTTTTCTGTTTTAATATATTTTAAATTGTAATTCACTCCTGTAGTGAAACAGGATGGCACGTGATGTCAAGTCTTCAGTGTCAGACAATTCTTCAGAAATCACTCTAATATGCTGATTTGGTGCTCAAGACATATTTCTTATTATTATAAATGTCGAAAACAGTTGTGCTGCTTAACATTTTTGTGGAAACCAAGATACATTTTTTTTTCAGGGTTCTTTGATGAATAGAAAGTTCACAAGAATATTTATTAGTGTTTTTTTTTTTTGGTTTTTTTTTAGTAAAATGATTTATTGTCTTTATTGTCAATTTTCATCAATTGAATGCAACTTTGCTGAATAAAAGCATTAATTTATTTAAAACAATCTTAGTAACCCCAAACTTTGAAATGGTTATGTACTGAATGTTGTAGGTAACATTTTCTAAGAATATTCTTAATTTCATTTGGTTAAATAAAGATTCACAAAACTCACAAAGTTTCACAAAACATTTTAAAGCTCGCTGGTGATTTAGAAATTTGAATCAGTTTTAATCACTGAAGCTTTTAAAGCCATTATTGAGTTAGTTAGGTTATTATTTAGGCGTTTGTAGATAAATACCACAAATTAAGTTAATAATAATAAATTAACAATAAGAGAAGAGAAGTGGTTACATGTTAAATTTTAATACGTGTCTCTTACGAAGCACATCTCCTGGAGTATTCACAGATGAACTCAATTTAAGGCTCATAATGGCCTCTTCATCATATCAGCAGAATTGTATTGATTAAGGGAAAGCAGATGGATTTTCATATTACTGTGAGGCCTCCTCTGTCATGTCTGTGTGAGCATTTATAAATCATTTGCTGTCTGAGATCAAAAAAATAATGAGAAAACAATGTTTTGAGGGGATATAATCTTTTATCATAGGTTACTACACTCTGAGTGACAGCATTGTATACAATTAAGTGTGATGATGAGGATAAAACTAATTTTGTCAGTCATTCAGCAATAAGATAATGCATTTCCTGCATGTCAATCAAACAGCCAACTTTCCAGAAACTGTAGACAGACATGCACCAGATTTTTTTTGTGTGTGTGTTTTCATACGTGTGAATGTCTTTTTCCATGTACGTTGCAGGTCTCACAGTAGCTGATCTTGTGATGCCTTGGTGAGCTGCCAGCATTTACTTAATGAATCGATGGAGAATTATTACTTTCCATTTTTGAGATTAATATGGAAAAGAGTGGGACATCAGTCCAACAGTTTGGATCTGCCTTCAAAAACATTCAGATTTAAGGCTTTTCCAACCCACCGCCATTTAAAACGCTTTGCCTTTGCCAATTAATCTAAAGAGAGTATACATAAAGCTTGTAATACCCAGAGACTACTTTAAAAAAGGCCTGCTTGATGAAAATGAGTGCAGATTCCTCTATGTGTAGAGTCCCAGTAATGCAGTAGTTTGTTATGGAAATGTTAAAAGAGAACAATTGTTCATAAAAAGCCAAGCATACACAATCAAATTCCTTTACAAAATCAAATATTTTTTGACACAAAAAACTGAATTGCTTTCAATTTTGCTTTAACCAGCGCAAATATGTCCCAAAAGCACACATAAGTATCAGTAGTGATGCACAAGAGCTGTTAAATCCTAGAGTATGTACTGTAAGTGTATGTACTATGATTCTGTCTTTAATTCTTTGCCAAGGTTTGTGTTCATCATATAGGATCTTCCGTGGTACTACATTTACCTCGATGAGTAGGAAAGGTGTTCCATGGCTACAGCTCCTTCACAAGGTTTTATTTTTTATAATATATCAATGATTCAGAATTTTATATATTTAGAGTCAAAGGGTATTCAACTTTAAATCCTGACCTAACAAACAGCCAGTGATGCTTTTTAGTTGTGTGGGAAAGAGCGTCTTTTGATATTTTATATGAGAAAAAAAAGGTTTGTCGCTTCAGTATTTGTGCAATTTATTTTTCAATTATAATAATAATTTAGTTGCAATGACAGTCCACAAAATCAGTGTTGCACATGCCTCAGTTTGATTGCACTGGAATCATCAAAGTATAATAGAAAGCTAGAAGACTCATTACAGTTGTTGATACAGTCTGGCGGTGACTGATACCAGACAAAGTGTGACCTGCACCCTTCAATCTGCCCTCCTATTAACATAGACTGTGAACTTTTTTCGAAAGTAATACGAAAGCGTTACATATTCAACTCACCAAATCCTCACTTTGCAAATGATGTCAATTAGCCTCTGTTAATCATGACAGAAAGAAAGCCAACATTTCTGACCCAGGGTCTCACAGCAGCACATTAGGACTGTCAGGGTGAAGCGAGGAGGGCAGGGAGAGCCGTGTGACAGGTCAGTGCAGAGCAGTGCTCATACTGTACATTAGCCAAAGCAGCTTAGCCGTCTGGCAGGATGGGTTTGTAACTAAGTTAACAAAAATGTTGTGATACTTTCCAGTGATCCAGTGGCAATCATAATATCTGGAGCCGTTGAAGAGAGGTGCACAGAGCAAAAACAAGCCTGGCGTTAATGGTCAATTATCAGAGATAGGGTTTCACCATGCCAGCTGCACAGTGGGTTTTATGGAACTTCATGTAATGTAATTACAGCTTTTACCCTAAACTGAGAAATTTACTCCATCCATATCTGAGACCTCAGCCTGTGGATCACTCCGAATGATGTTTAGAAACCATTTCCCCCCAACACCCCAGCATTCAAATGCAACAAAATAGATTCATTGAAAATTATTTGACTAAATGGTCTATTTAAACTTGGCACTAGTGAAGATTTTAGTCAGTCTGTCTCTGCTAGGCCACTGAAGTCATTATCATCCTTAGAACATAATTTAAAGAACAACAATCATAGAAACATATGCATTAATGCTTTTTTCATTGCAAATCTAGTAAACAGTCCCACTTTTGAATAATAATTACCCTACCATTTCTCCTTTCATAATTTAACTCACACAGTAAACATAGAAACACTTTTAAAGCATTATGATGTTGATTGTAAACTAATCTTTTTGCTAAATGACTGACTGTCAATTCTTTGATTGATAAATTACACAGCAAATTTGCTCTAGAAAAGGTGTGTATATGGGATTTAATTGACAGATACCATTAGTCACCGAACCACTTCCTTTCTCCATGCGCAGAGGTGGAGTGTTTCCGCTTTTTATTTGATTTGTTGGATCAATGATCAGTATTATATTGTTTCTTGTGGCCCTTGGTACGTGCCACAAAGAGGTATTCAATTAACTAATGTGCAGATTATCATCAATCTCTCGCTCTATATCGCTCACTTCCATCACCCTCCCCACCAGCATCTCCTCAGATAAGCATTATTAGTCTCCGGCAGGAGAGATCACCTACAGTAAAAGACTTCTCACCTCAGCCTGGGTCTGTGTCAGCAATAATCATCATTAGCCTATGTTATGAACATAAATCTGCTCTTCAGTGCACAACACCTAGAACGGTTCAGACGTTAGATGTACAGTGAAAATTGTATCTAAAATGTATTTTATATTCTTTGTTACTGGTTGCTGTGTATTCACAGTAGTAGTTCTAGAGTTAAATGGAATTGCAACTATATGTTATCATTTAATGAACTGAACCAGGAAATAAATACATGCATTTTTCCTGGTGTATATACTGTGTAAAATACATTTCAAACGCTTAGGGTAGGTATGATTTTTTTTTTTTTTTTTATGCTCATCTAGGCTACATTTTAATTGATTCAAAACTACAGTAAAAATAGTAATGTTGTAAGATAGTATGACAGTTTAAAATAACTGTTTCCTATTTTAATATATTTTAAAGTTTAATTTATTCATGTGATGGCAAAACTGAATTTGCAACAGCCATTGCTCAAAAAAACTTTCTTATTGTCATCATGGTATTTTTTTTTCTTTTCGAATTATTTTATCAATAGAACTTTTTAAAAGAAAATCTATTAGGTTTGATTGTTAAAGAAATACACTTATACTGTTTATTTCTCAGTTTCAGTAGTTTTTAATTTATGTTAACTTTTAAAGTATATATAATTAATATAAAAGTGATATATATAAAATATTATATATTAACATGCTATTATTCTCACAATATAGTGTGTTTTAGATTATTTATGTCATGACAGAAAAGGACTGAATCCATTACTATTAATGGAAATTATTCGAAATTTCCTGTTAAATCTAGTAAAATCCGGACAATATTTTACAGTTATTAATCTAGAGAAAGATATATAATCTATATGAAAAGCACTTGTACTAAAGAAACAAAAACCTAACATTGACTTGCTGACTACTATTAAATGCAAACCTTTTAAAATACATTATATATGAGTGAGTTTTTCCATCAATACTCTGTAATAGTAATCTTGTGTGTTTATGTTTGTGTCTGTATAAATGTGTTAGTATCCTGGTCCTGGCTACGGATACCCGGAGTGCTCCAGCGTTTGGGTTTCACCTATTTTGTCCTGGCACTGATGCAGACTTTCTCTCCACACAGACAGATCCCCTTGAGGGAGGTGGACTAAACTCTGTGGCTCACATTTCTCTCAGATCAGACATCTGTACAGGAAGACACTTGCTCTGAAATAAAGATTAATTGCTAGAGGTTACAGTAAGATGATGTCAATATCTTAAATGTCAAACTGTTTTTGATTAGCTTATTACTTATTATTACTTCTTCTATCCTATACATGCAAGACTGAATGATTACTAACCCTTTATGTTCTCCTCAGCAAAACCCTCACTGTATACTGCCTATTCCAAACTGCCCTACATGAGTTCATTTTACCATCAGGCTTTGACCATGCATTTGTGAAGGAGATTAACTATCACACTCAAAAATACAAGCATATTCATTTATTGAATATACAAACATATTCATATATTGAATATAAAGCCTGTGCATTCAATTATTAATGTGTAATGTATCTGTCAAACCTGATTTAACAGCAGTTCATCCCTTTATTAACATAATAATAATTTCATTCATACATCAAGCTGATTCCTCAGATGACACATATGTGGGCATTATTACACAGGCTCACCGCTGAGAATATATGGGAAGGCAGTAATGTTGAATATTTACATCACATATATATATGCATTGCAATAAGGTCATTTGTGTGCCGTTGTGTTTGTGAGATCGAGGGTGCGTGCCATACAAGCCCGTGTTGTGCGTCTCTTATGAGATCTGTGATTTATGAGTGTTTGGCTGCTGCTTCAGAGGGGATAATTAGCCAATCTCAGTTTGTCATGTGCACTAAAAGGAGGCAGGGAGAAAGGATTCATCTTCCTTTTTCTCTCTCTCCTTTTTACCTTGTATCTGCTCAACCTTCCATTTACGTCCTCCTTCTCATCTCCTTCAAGATTTTTTTTCAATGTGTCCGACCCATCATGACATTGATGATCACATGCAGAGCACTGATAACTCTGCTTGAATAATAATAAAAAAAAAAAAAAACATTTTGACCTCACAGTCATTATCCTTGTGTTAAAACACAGTGCAGCCTCAAATTTCGCTAGGACCAAACGCACTTCCTAAATAATTAAACCGAAGACTTTTAAATAAATGTCTTTCTTGTCACTGTTGCCAGCTTTGCAAAGCTTTTTTGGAACCATATGTGTTATGAACAGCTCTGCAAAAATAAACTGAATAATTAATTATGTTGCTATCACATTTTAAAATATTAAAAATAGAAGAATAGATATTTTAAATTGTTGTAATATTTGACAATATTACAACAATTTCATTTGAAGAGACTTCTTTAAGAAACAAAAAAAATATATACCAACCCCAAACTTTTGTGTATTACTCTATGGTTTCATAAATCGAAGTATGTCCATTTATTGACTGACTTAGTGACTAGTCAGCTTCACGCAGATTATTTGCATTAATGGCCTAACTGATTGGACATTATCACTTGCTTAAGTGAAATCACAGCTAGTTATAATGATTAAAACAGCATTTAAACTGATATTGTATGGGTTACAATGAGTAAATTTATAAATTCTGTTTATGTAGGTACTTATATCATACAACAGAGCCTTTTGAACCAGAGGGTGTTCAGGGAACAGTTAATTCCATAGTCATGGGATTATTTGGCATGCAGGAAATTAAAGGAACAGTATTTAAGTAATATCAAATAAAGTATTGCTATAATCATGTATAGTTCTATAAACAATTTTGAGTACTAGTTAATATTGAGTATAAGTAATATTGACTACATTTTAGGTACAATATGCACAGTCATTTTTGATGAAAAGAGCACACAAATAGTTCCAGTGCAAGCTAACAAAAATGAGGGGGGTGGGGGGGTGGTAATCTTAGATCCATTTAAATTAAAGGAACAGAACTAGCTGTATAAATAAGACAATCATTTGTTAAATATGTAAAAAAATTAAATGAATTACAAAGTAACAAAAAAATAAATAATCAAATTATCCTGTTGAAGGACATGCACCAAAGACAGGGACATCCTTTGACAACTGAAAAAGAAAGCCTAAAACTAATCCAAAGCCCAACATTTGACTTATCTAAACTGTGTATTTCCCAGACTTTAGAGCATTGATTTTTCAGCATGTTCTCTTCTTGTCTCATTGATTAATTTTACTTTTAGTTCAGCGAACAATGACAAATCTTTAATATTGGCCTGGATTTGCTGGCAACTCTCTTAGACAAACAGCTGTTCTGTCTCAGCGGTCCTTGCCGCTGTGGACAGATGTGTGCGTTTCTGGCAAAGGTCAGAAAGTTTCTCACCCTTTGATGGTGACAGTGCCCCGGTGACCGGTGAGAGCTAGACATGCAAACTTGGTTGCACTGCTGAAATCCCTGTGGGCGGAGGCAAAAAACGGTTAGCACCAAGCCCGTCAGTCAACATGTCTTTGAGAACACGGCAGGTGTCGGCCTCTCCGTCTGTGTCTGTCCGCTCCAGCGTCCTCGGCTGAGGCTTATTCGTCATCACCGAATTAATCAGTGAGCACAGCCAACTTCACAGCCGTGCATGGCTGCACGGGGAGCATTGAAACTTGAGCTCTTTTTCAGGGCCACAACTGCCACTCACATCTTCTCTCTCTGTCCGAACATGATATCAGTGTGACGTATGATAAGCATTATTGTCCTGCTGTTTATTTGCTGATAATCATTTTAGTTTTCTTATAGGATTATGACCTATTTGGCCCAATTTGCAGGCCTATGCACCATTTTGCTAGAAAAATCAAATGTTTTAAGTATTTAGTCTAATACTGGAAATAATCTTTGTGTCCACAGGCTGGAAAGATTCTTCTGTTTTTTCGTGAAATGAATAAAGTTATCCTAGCAGGATTCCTACTTTGGACACTCATCCTGGTATGTCCACACACACTTAGATGAAAATGTAAAAAAGCATATTTCACTAGCAAGTACTGCACAATAAAGCAAAGCCCTGTATGTGCAAATGTTATATTGCTTGTAGTTGCAGACAGTTTATGAAATAGGTAGGTGTCATATGATATGTTATATGCACGGAATGAATTCCAAGGTAGAGATCGTTATCACACTACTCTTGGGACTGAACTGGATTGGCTGTTCAACTCACAGATGTCTGGTTGTTTTTGAATCTGTTCAGAAAGAGTTTAACCATGACTATTGCATAATAATTTCCACAGGACCTTTGTTTAAACATGCATGTTAAAAAAAAGTTTTGATTTAACGAATATAAAAAAAAAAAAAGCTTAAAAGCTTAAAAACATACTAAGCATTAAGGAATCGTGTTATGTTTAATGACATTTGTTAGTCTTATGAGAAACTATATATATATATATATATATATATATAAAGCTGATAAAATAGTTGGGATCTCCTGCATTTAAATTATCCCTTTAAATGACTTAAAATTAATAAATAAATAAAAATAATCAAGTTAATTTCATTGATTTGAGGTCAGTACAGTTTTTTATGTTTTTGAAAGAAGCCACTTATGCACACCAAGGCTGCATTTATTTGATTGTCTTTTGTCTGCATGTAATGCATCTTTATTGAATAAAAGTATTAATTATTTAAAGAAAAAATAAACATTTTACTGACCCCAAATGTTAAACAATATAGTATATAATGTTTTCTCTCTCAGGAATAATTATGTAATTTTGAAGTCTATTATTTTTACACATCCATCATTGAGGTCTCTGGGACCCCAAACATGTAAAATGTCAATTTCAGGTCAATCTTAGCAGAAGAGCTAAACTAAAGTATGACCTTATATGCTGGCACAGAGATTTGCGTTTATGAAACAGAAAAGTGATTAGATCTTAGATTGAGATGACAATAGTGAACGACTGGCAGATTTGTGGGTTAAGTGCTCCATTTGGGTGGTCCCACAGACAAAAGGAGCAGAAGCTGGGCTGGGTGGGAAGTGCATGAGGATGCTTAAACCCCTGTCTCAGGGGAAATGGCCATGTGCTACTCGCAATGTTTTCCAGGGGCAGCACAGTTCACTTGCTGCTGTCCTTCCCTTGCAGAAAGGCTTTTTGATTGCACCATGTGGGGTTAATGAACCCTCTCAGCATTCCCACTCTGCAGACTTGTCAGTTTTAATGAGCATGACAAGTTAAGCAAGCTCAAGTTATATGCAGTGTTTAATCTAAAGCGAATTCTATAGTAATTTATCCAAGGTTATTAAGAAAGAATCATGTTTCTGCACAACGCAGCATTAATCAGAGGATCTACACAAAAAGGGAGTTTGCGGGATTCTTCTGCATGAAAGACCTTGCCTCTATGTTTTGTTTTGGACTTCTGGAGGCAGAGCTGCTGGAATGCCCTCTCTAGAGACAACAGGTGCTGATGGAGGGGTTTTGTCTGGCAAACTCTAGACATAAAGCTGAGGATGATGGGGGCAAATGACCTGCATTTCTCAGCAATGGTTTCTCGTACGGTCATTCTCGCACAGCTGGTTATTAATATGAGAAAGAATGTTGCAGCTTAGCAGAGCTTGTATCTCATTTGTTTTTATAAGTTAAGGACTAAAGATTTGAAATTGGGCCATTTCTATGAGTGTGATTTTTTTTTTAAATGTCCTTTTTATATATGACATCTGTTTTATGACTACATTTCATTAAATTATGACAGACAAATGCACCTCCAGGAAGCTGACACAATGTCCTGTTCTTACTCATGGATCTCTCTTTTGTGCCAAGATATATATCCTACTTCATTGCTTCCTAAGGAGCTTTGTATTAGTACAATTTATGTATTTTAGTTTTTTTTTTTTTTACTTAAGGTATGTCATTTTTTAATGTTTAAGTACTTATTCAAGCTTCATTAACTTATCAGTAAGCCATTTGTAGGTTAACTTTTTCTTAAAACAGTTTGGCACAAGCAAAACATTGCTTTCTTCATGTGACCTCCCCAACAACAGCAACACTCATCCAATGGCGTGGATTTGGGGCGGGGCTATCTGTTTATCCAACTAATGAGAGACAAAGGGAGTGTTTGGAAAACCTGTTTGAAAACAGTGATTTTAATTTGAAACATTGGCTAATTACATTGCATATTCTTTTTTTTATATACATTTTTGTAATCTAGTCATTAACGTAGCCATGTGCTTGTGGAATATGAGATGTTTTTTATAAATTTTTTTAAGCTGAACTTATTTTAACTTGAGCACTGGTTTTTGGAATGGCATGTCATGCGCGAGATGCTTCAAAAAATGTGAGGTGCGAGTGCAATGGTCAAACACGTCCATCAAGTGCATTTTGCATAGGAAGACAATGAAAGAGTAGTGCAATGGAATGGAAAGACGTGTTCTTTGTGAACGAGCCCTAAGATATACAGTAGTCTTTTTGACAAACATAGTTGATTGGTACATGTTTTTTAACTTTATTTTGAAAAGTGTGTAAAAAAATTTAAGTTGTTTTTCTTTTTTTGTAATTAGGTTTTTTCTTTATTTTTCTTACGCTGTTGTTAACATGTTTTGTATTATTTCTGAAGGATATTTTCTTTTATTTATACATTTGAGTATGTGCCCTAATCTCAATTCTCCTCTTCTTATCACAGTGTAGATTTTTGAGTGTGCTTTTTGTTAACCCGGACCCACAGTACACAGATGCCTGATCCCAGTACTTTAGATTTCATTATTCCCAAGCTCTATGACAAATCGGGCCATTATAGCTGTATGTTCAATCATATTGGCCAGCATTATGGGTCCACACTGCTCGGGGTGCTGAAACAAATGAACAGAGATCTATTTCACTTTACCTAGAGGCACAGCATGATAAAATAAACTAGCCAACAGCAAAAAATTATGCCACTGCTGTTCACACACTGCCTCAGCCTCTGATTATGCACCACAAAGATGGTTTATTTATGATATAGTACTTGCATACTATTTCAATAAATTCTCCTTTTTTAATTCAGATTTAGTGATAAGCATGTTTTCGAGGATTTATAGAATAGCAAGCTGTTTGGAAACAGTCCTTATTTGAATATGCTGTAAAGCATCTGTTGAAATGTCGTATTCCTTTCTTCTAAAATCCTTTCCCTATTCTGACATCAGTGAAAATATGGATTGTGGATTGGACCAGAGAGCATATAAGGAATCAGGTGAACAAAAAGACCGCTACAGGCTTCATGCTTTACGATAAATACTGCGCAGCTCATAGCACAGGCAAACAATCAATTATCATTGACATCTCTGGAGAGCTCATCTTGAACAGCCTCTTGTGCTGTTAATGCGCTCTTCACACACGTTATCCTGCTTAAACAAAAATTACCTCCCACCACATCAACAGTCATACAACTGTGCGCGTCTAGAGGGAGATGGTTTGTCTTGTCATCGTTTGCATGAGACCTTTGTCGGATTGTGGGATGATCTGACGCTGTTTGTGCTTCGCAATCACAATAAACAAGAAGCCTGAGTTAATTAAAGTTCAACGATTACTACACCACTGTTTGAGATTGAAATTGAGCGATTGCCCCACATACCAATGAGTGTCCCACATCCTGCCTGCATAGCCTGGAGACTCAATCTAGAGCCAGTCAGGCTATTTCCACACCATTGATTCTGTCATCTATACAAATGATGGATATCCTCACACAAGCAGGTTCGGATGGCACAGTGTTTTCTTAAATGAGCCTGTTTTAACAATGATACTTTGATACTGTGATACTGATGATACTGTTTGAACCTGGCTTTATCCAATGATTTCTGTTTCTGAAATGTATGCAGATTTGCGCATTTTGAATTAATGCCTAATTTGCATATTTAAGAAAACTTGTAATACAGAATGTTTGCAGTTCTTTTTTATCAGTAAATTGGGAAAGTATGGTGATATCGATTACTTACATTTATACCCAATTACCTGGGGTGTTAAAAAGCTTTTGCAGCAGGCGTGAGGAGATGGATCTGTGTTGCATGTGTTAGTTTGAGGGGCTTCACCTCCTGGGAGCATCGGCTGTGTGATTCTTTATGGCGGTGCTGCATTTGGGGTTGTCTGATAGTGCTTGCTCTACAGGTCTGCATTGATTTAAAATCTGTTTTATTCAGATCCTCGGGGAATCTCTGCAGCCATCCTTTCTAAGTGCACAAGAGACAAAGGATTTATACCTGTCAATAAAAACCTTTGGTAAGTGCTTCCTGACCCTCTAAAATCCAGCTACTTCTCCATCCACAAGAGAAGGTATGAGTCTCCAGCAGGCACAAATCAGAGGCTGCTAAAACACACGTTTACTTACCTCTAACGACAGAACGTCCTTTAAATAATCACCCCCACTGGCACAAGAGTGAGACGCGGCGGGTGATACATGCACTGTCCAACTAGATCACTCTTCTTTACAGCCAAGAGAGAGTGAGCAGTATTATTTTTACCAACCATATATCTTGCCAAACTCTGGCTTATCTCATCCGCCTGTTGTGAAATTGAGCAGGATGATGTCAGCCCTACATCTTCAGAACGGTGCACATTAAATTATTTGTCATCTAACACCTCGGCATAAATAATGGCATGTAACTGAAATGTTCAGTAGGCATCATACAATTGTTGATCTCTACATGCAAAAAGAAGGGATTTTGATGTTTGTTATAAGCCATATAAGCCAAAAAAAAATGATTAAAATAAATTATTAATACTATCATTATTTATATACTGTGGTATATATACTATATTATTTATATATTATTATTAGATTTTATTTTAAGATTCAGAATTTTGGGTGCTTATGTAAGTTTTATTATTTTTTATATTTCTATTTATTTTTTCAGTTTTAGTCATTTTAGTTCTTCAACTTTAACAGAATTTTATTTCAGTTCATTTTTATTTAAAGTTTTTTATTTAATATTTTAGAAAATTGTATTTAATTTTACAATTAATGGAAACAAATTTTAATGATTTTAGTTAACACTTTAGACTGTTTTGTGAATATTTAAACTGGGAAACTGTTTTTTTTTTTCTATATGAGACCTGCGTAAAGGTTTTTACATTAAATTTGACCTTATCTTGCCTCTGCTGTATGTGATCTATGTGTTTAAGTACAGGCATACATACTTTCTTGAATTTTTATGGGCAGTTCATCATACCAGCTTATTGTGCCCCTGTGTACGTCTGTTTTTATTCCTAAAAGTAATTAACTCCCAGCCAAGAGGATTTTTTGGCTTGACTTCAGCTGACATAAACGATGCTCTGGGACACAGCCATTTTACATTAGATAAAATTCCATTGAGCATCCTGGCACTTAGAAACACAGAGGCACATGACTTATTGACATTACTGAGCAGGTGCCAAGCCTTCACTTTGGATACTTATGCTTCTTATTGGCTTCGTCTAAGCAACTACTATATGTCCATCCATTATTTAGTTTTTCAATAGCACAGTGCACCTCTAAGGGTCATTTTTTACTTTTTCATTTTTGGGCGAACTATTCCTTTAAAGCATCATTTTATCATTCAACCCAATCCAGAAAAGTTTACTGTGCATCTGCTTGCAGGGTTGAACTCTATATTTGTCTATGTTGGACACTCTCTGCTGGGATTTTACTTTCCATTCAGATGGGAGATGCGTTTTGCAGGACAGTCATAGCTTTTCCAGAGTATATAGTACTGCTCTTTGGGTCTTCATTGGCTAATTAATTCAATGTTAATTGTTAAATAATTAAATAAGTGCACCATTCTGTTTAGGTGTTTAATATTGTGAACTTTTTAATGAGTATTACATTATATATATATATATAAAATATTAAAAACAGGGCCATTTTGCATCCAAGATCATTGATATTTTTATTTTTTGTGAGTGACAAATGTTTCTTTTCATGTCTGTAAAACTGAATTTGGTGTTATCCTATGTTCAATTAGTTAATAGGCATAAGAACTGAGACCAGGGGATCAGATTTACTGTCTTCCATGGACACCTGCAGTGTTTTATTTGATGTCAGTTGTGTGAAGACCTGAACTTAGTGATTAAATCAGATTCGCTGAAGTGGTACTTAACAAATTAGAACAAGTGATTCCACCACTTGAGGGGTAGCCATTATATATCGGTTGCCATGGCCACCCCCCTTTGGTGCTGTGAGAAAGAGAGAGTGGGTACCATCTGCTCTTCAACTGACAGCCCTCTAATAGGGGTCAAGCTGGACGGCTCACAGAGGAGTGTTTCTGGGGCCAGCACTTTTCATGCTCACACTAATGCAAAATCAGGGAAATGACACCAGCAGACCTCATGCACATACGGAAATGGGTTTGTAATACAAAAACCCTGATGTTTTCTGTCAAGTCATATTCATGAGATCGAATAAAGTCACAAGCACACATCTCTGGAAGCTCTGCAGCAGTGGTTTTCAGCTGGTTTTGCATCAAGATCATAATTTTAGTGGCAAACCGAGATCTGTTCATAGGAATATGTGTAAAATGTCTCTCTGTTAGGTCACCCTAAAATTTAAATTCTGTCATCATGTTCTCCTCCTCATGCCCTTCCAAACCTGTATAACTTGCCAAACGTCCCAGACAAATGTCGTCCCGTCCTCAAGAGGTTATCTCTTGTTATCCTTATTATGACTGTCCAGTCCCCATCTTTGCTAAGAACTGTTACTGTTACTAAGCAGATAATATTTGAATAATAATAATGATAATATTCTATTCTAAGTGACTCTTGCTGATTTTTGTTCTCTCCTGCAGTATTTTATACTCCTAAAAATTGTTAGCTCTATGTATTGTATTTGTATGTATTTTTTAATAAAGCATGTAGTGTTCGATTTTATTATTTGTTTTAACTCTGTTATTATTTATTTTATTACATCAATAATTAACTTCACAAATATTGTGTTTGGCACAAACCATGTTTATTATTTTGCAAGAGACATCGTATATGATATGTATGAGGGAATCTGTCTAACTTGTAATGTCAATTTATGGTCCTTGAAGTCTACAACCAAATGTATGTTACATTTATCAGACATTTTTATCCAAAGCAACTTACAGTGCATTCAGGATATATATGTTTTTTTTAACCAGTATGTGTGTTCCCCTGGGAATTGAACCCATGACCTTTTGCACTGTTAACACAATGCTCTACCACTGAGCCACAGGAACACCATCACATAAGAACCACAAAATGTGATAATCTTATTTATCTTAACTATGCTTAGAAAATACGGTTAGTTGCATTTTCTGATTTTATTTTTGTTTCAAAGAGACTTGCAACCCTTTTTGGGTTATGATCCACCTGTTCTGAACCACTGATTGACTAATACATTACCTCTGAAATTAGCCATTGCATGACTCCAGTAATATAGAGTTCAGAAGACTATTATCTAGTCTGGCTGTTAGTAGTCAGAAGATGAAAATCTGTCAAGGTGCAAAGATTTAATCTCAGAAAGGGCTCTCCGCTGACCTCTCACTTATAAACGACTTCTGTAGAAGCTTGTGAACAAACAGGCTGAATTATTTTATCAGCACAGCAGTAGTGTTTACCCTCTGTTTGGATGCATGAAAAACAAACGTAATGTATAGTTGGTATACAGTTTTTGTATACTCTTCAATACAGCGCGCCAAATCTCTGAATTTGTAGGATATTTCTGATCTGCTGAAGCAGCTGAAACATGTGAACCTGTTCACTCTGCATGGAATTCAATTGAACCCGTTCCCTCTGTTAGTTAATGAGAAAGCTTTTCATTTTGAGGATCATATTACCCATTTAAACTAGAGTCTTTAAGTGAAGCAAACTGGTCAACTGATTTTGGGAAAGGACTAATGACTAATATTGTGCTACTTCATTTCCCGGTGGGAAGATGGACGTTGTTCAAGAGCTGTGGCTTTATCCAGTAAGCACTTTCTGAGTCAGTATTTTATTAATGAAGTACTTATCATCATTATTATTTAATGCAAGGTATATAAATGCAAAGCTCAATTAGCAAAATACCACTGAGAATAGTTCCACCATGTTTGATGTAAACAATGCTTTCCTATTTTCTACTTGTACAGTACTATTTGAGAATATTTTTAAGAATCTGACAGTAAAAATGATGATTCTATCTACTATAAGACAAGCTTTCATCTGAAAATGATTTTGTCAAGCAACCACATTCAAAGGGAACTGATGCGGTGGTAAATGTCATGAATCTGCCTATGCATTACCTTATATTGATTTACATTGACCATATGTCTGAAAATACCACTGTGTGTCTGGTTTAGAGTAACATGAGCTTTTTTAATATGCATCATGTTTTTGGTGATGAGCCTACATGCTGCTATGTAAACAAAACCATCCTGTGGCTAATATGCAGAGCAAGTGAAATATTTATACGGCATAACAAATATATTTTAATAAACAAAGAGGTGGAGTTTGAAACAACAACTTTGCACTCTGTGTTTTTATGGGCCATAGTTATAGTTGTTGTGTATTGTTCACACTAAACTGCCATCCTTTATGTGCGTTTAAAATTAAATTCATAAACTGTATGAGTGCAGACACTTACTGAGACCCACTGATAAGACATTATATCTAAAAAAAAATCTATATTAATATTATTACACAATTTCATTTACGTACTGCCACTAAAATAATTTAACTTAAACAATGATAATCATTATTAATATAAAATATTATAATAATCATTATATATAACATATTTAATAAAATTCACTCAAATATTTTAATATTTATTATACAGTATATAATAGTAAATATAAATCTTATAAAAAATAATAAATCTTGAAATCTTGAAATATATATATATATATATATATATATATATATATATATATATATATATATATATATATATATATATGTATGTATGTATGTATGTATGTATGTATGTATGTATGTATGTATGTATGTATGTATGTATGTATGTATGTATGTATGTATGTATGTATGTATGTATGTATGTATATATATATGTATGTATGTATGTATGTATGTATGTATGTATGTATGTATGTATGTATGTATGTATGTATGTATGTATGTATATATATATATATATATATATATATATATATATATATATATATATATATATGTGTATATATTAGGGGTGTAACGATACGCGTATTCGTATTGAACCGTTCGGTATGAGGCTTTTGGTTCGGTACGCGATACGCATTATGTATACCGAACGGTTCGTTGGACTAATTAATTATATTTAAAAAAAAAAAAAAGAGAAATATAATGATATGCGTTCAACAAGGTAGCCCAATAACCCGAACGACGTAACAGGCAACGCCCCTGACACTCCCGAAGAAGAAAAAAAACACTTTATATGTCTTTAAAAAAACAACTTACATGTTTATGTTAGGCTACTCAGTCAGGCACGCGCTGAAGGCTCGTTGCAAAATGGCCAATGCGTTTAACAGACCGGAAATAGAAGATCCTCCAATAACCAACAGGTCTGGTGTTTGGGTGCACTTTAAGCTATAATGGTGATGGCAAGAGAGTGGTGGATAAAAAAACAACAGTATGTCGCATCTGCTACACCAGCGGGAATACTTGAAACATGTCAACTCATTTACGGCGACATTACCTTATTGTGTCAGTATCTGGGAAAAGACTAAAAAAAGGAGAAACATACACGCAACAAACTATCCCTGCAGCATTTAGACACCGGTACACCATTATAGCTTACAGGGAATCCAAAGTGTACCCAAACACCAGACCTGTTGGTTATTGGAGGATCTTCTATTTCTGGTCTGTTAAATGCATTCGACATTTTGCAACGAGGCCTTCAGCGCGTGCTGAGTGAGCGAGCGCCTTAGGGGCCGTTCACATATCGCGCCTAAAAACGCTAGGCGCGTCTTTCTCCTCCTTTCCAAAGCGCTCGGGCAGAAGCGCTCATGAGGCGTCTGTCTTCACTAAGCAACAATGACGTGCTCTCTCCATGAAGACCCGGAAATTTCAGCGAAGGATAAATGGATTTACAGCTCTAAAAATCGCTTGCAGTAGCTCTGCTACTAAATTTATTTCAAAATTGCAATCCATATACAACTATGATCAGCTGTTCCTTCATCTTGGCTGAGCTTTCAACTTTGTTACGGGAAAGGATGAAGCTGATTGGTTAGTTCTTGTCACATGACCCGCGGTGCGCTTGCGGCATTCTGAAAAGTTGAGATGTTTTTACATTTTGCTGTATCTAAAACGTACCGAACCGAACCGAACCGTGACATCAGTGTATCGTATCGAACCGAACCATGAATTTTGTGAACCGTTACACCCCTAGTAGCCTATATATATATATATATATATATATATATATATATATATATATATATATACACACACACACATATATATATATACACATACAAATGATTAATCAAAATATTATCATCCTTGTTATAGAAATTAAAATAAGCAAAGACAGTCATAAATTCCATACCGTCTGGCTCCACTTATTTTTTTATATCTATAAAAAGGATAGACATTTGTGCTATAGTACTCTAGTACTCTCTATTTTGGGGGCTTTATGAATGAAAAATACCTCAATAACTCTTCTGGATATAAAGCGACAGATAATTTATTTTGTTACCAAAATTATACCTAAAGCTTCTTTGGTTGGAGTCTTTCTCTTACAGTATGTATGCTTAATTTAAGGCATCCACTATAGTTTGATTTGGCATCCATCAAGGCAGACGTTGATTGGAGTGATTGCCCTGTGATGCACTGGTGAGTCGCCCTAGAGGCAGAGAAATGCATCATGCTCACCCGGTTCACAGAGAGCTAAGCAGTCATCGGGTCCAAGAGCAGCATATAGCACAGACAGAAACTGGCTCATACACTGCCACACTGCCAAAACTCTCTTAAACCTTGGCCTTTACTGGCAATATTTAATTCTTCACAGAACTGTTGTTTTGAACATTTTGGAGGATGTGAGGAACAATAAGCTTGTGTGTGGTTTGCCCTTAAAATACCATGTGGCTCTGTTTGTTGATCATTGTGCCTGTGCACCTGATTCTTATTAAACACTGTTTTGCAGAGCACACAAAATGTTCTGCAATGTTTTATTACCTTTCATTTATTTTATGTTGAATTAGTTTGACAAAATTATTTTACTCATATTTTACCCTTCACCTCTGTTTGACATACAACTGGACCGGTTCATTTTAAAGTCCATGCATCACAGTTCACGTTTTTTTTTTAAAGCTCTTATATGTATTTCTCAATATTTAAAGTCAATTACTACTGTCTTAGCTACATAATAATAATAATAATAATAATAATAATAATAATAATAATAATAATAATAACTAATTTCCACTTTTACTGACAATAAAAAATAGTAAAGATGAGATCTACAAAGCAGTTCATTACCCCAAACTACACTTAAGAAAATTACCTTGTTTTAAAATCCAGTTTTCTGAGGAAATTATTTACTTTTTCTTGAACTGTTTGAACCCAACACAGATAATTATTACTGTAATATATATATATATATATATATATATATATATATATATATATATATATATATATATATATATATATATATATATATATATATATATATATATATATATATATATATACAACTAGCCCCGGTCTTCTCTACAACGCAGATATCTGTAGGCTAAATGTATTTGAAGTCTACTCTTTAATCATTTTGAGTTACTTAAACTGTGTGGGCTGTGTCTGCACTGCGTATGTAAACGGACAAAGAAAAACGGGAAGTGAACATGTTTATACAAACTATCAATAATTAATAATACAATGCACAACATAACTGAAAACCATACAGTCATATTGTTCTATTCTAGCTTACGAATATTTGCATGGCCCGAAAACGTAGTCTTTTTTCATTAGGAACTCTTTGGCTCATTGGACAACCGCTGATATGATTCAGGACGGAAACACACATCTGAGGAAATTGGCTGGATGTGATGTGAACCTCCCCCTGCTGCGCTTTGTGTGTGTGTGTGTGTGTGTGTGTGTGTGTGTGCGCGCGCGCGCTCGCTGACGGTCCAGCAGCTCGCGCTGCAGTCACCCATTAATGGGACATTCACGTTAAGGACTTTTGTGGCTCCTTCGCGCGAATCGCAAACAGTGTAAAGTTCAGTTTTTTTAGGAATCAAAATACTTTTGCCTGTTCATTGTGAAATTACACTAATGATTGACAAGTATGGGAACTACGCGTGGAATCGTTTGGGGAGACATCGCGCTGCTCCTGCTTCTCCTGTCTGAAGGTTAGGATTATGTCTTATGTCACCTCGCGCTAAGTCTACGCTATTTAGCCTTTATTTTGGGTAAATAACTGTTGAGAGCTACAAATTGTGAATTACTGTTCAGAGGCAGTAGCTACTTGAGCATTACACTTGTCGTATTTTAACTTAAATAGAATTGTCGCCTCCGTGCATCCTTCAGTGACAACACAGGGGCTGTATCTCAAAACCTATAGAGCTGCCTAACTAGACTGCGTTTTGAGCGAACCTTACGTTCTTCAGAGACATTTTTATTCCCGTGTTCTATAGAACACCTTCTACATCCAAGAATCCACAGCTCGTTAGAACCTGTAATGTGTCATCATGAACTTGTTTTAATCTCAAATTAACCCTAAATAGTTTAAATAGTTTTTTGGGGTAAAAATGGATGAGAGGGTTATTTGCTGACCCTAGTATCCTGAAAACAACCTGTTTTAAGGGTGTAAGTAGGTTACTCACTAGGTTTTGAGACAAAAACATGGTCCAAGCAGTGGTATAATAAACAGTGGGGGTGCTTCTGGCAGAAATGCTTGGCAGAAAACAAAATAAAAAAGATCTATAAAACTTGAAACGCAGTAAGCTACGCAGAACCTTTGAATATTGTTTTCGTGTTTGTTTAGAAGTTGTCGATTCATGAACAACATTTGATTTGTTTTATTTATTGAGAAATCTAATATTATTCTGATTATTTGCTGGAAAGTGTATTATTATTATTATTATTATTATTATGAAGAGTATTATATAAAACCAGCAAGGGTATGAGTCACTTTTGCATCCTGTAAATTATGTAGGCCTATTAAATTCAAGTAATGAAGAGCAAAGTATTGTATTTCACAGTTTTTGTCACAAATTTTTGCTTTTTATAACATTTATCATAAATATTACATTCTATGAAACATTTTATCATGTTACTTACATTACGTTTAATTTTGCATCCTATTTTCTAACTATGCTGACTCCAAAAAACAGACAATACAAAATCTATATATCAATAGGGTCTGCATCTGTCACCCCCCATTTCCATTCAAAGACCACTGAATGCTACTGGAGAGATTTACCAGACAGTTTCGTAGAGGCAATCTGGTACTGAAGCCAAAATATGTACAACTCTAATGTGCCACATGGTTCATGCAAGCAATACGCATGTCTCTATACATCATTATATCATAATCCCATTTAAAACCCCTCTGCCCAACTGTACTAACACACCTCTCTCAAAATAACTGGAGTTAACTAGAGTCCCAGTCGTTCCTGAATAGATCTTAAATCTCAGTGTGTGGCCAGTTGCATTAAAAAGGAATGGTCACATCGCAACAGCTTGAAAACAGACAAAAGTGGAACATAGCAGAGGTTTCACAGCTATTCTGGTCATTCAGAAGACATTTGGCAGAGTGTGAATGCAACAGTGTTGGATTTTTCTTCGCTCAATAGTGGTTCCTGAATGGTGTTGATGGTGGTTAGGTTACTTAATGACTGAATGAACATTACTTAAGTCAAAAGTGACAAAACAACCAAAGATGCATTCTGATGTTAACTGAATCTCTCGGTCTAAATGATAACAGGAAATTGCATTTTAATGGTCTTATTGACTCGGTTGTATATCAGTCTGATAACCTACCAGGAATTGTGCAATATGAATGCAAAATTGATTGAAATACATGTAAAATCAGCAATGATAAGGTCTGTTGGAAGCCGTTTTTTGTTTATTTTTTCAAACGAGGAATGTGTGCATGTTGTCATGCATTTTGATATCATGATATAATATTATTACATTATACATAATTCATCATGTTGCAAGATCACATCGAAGGGTGTTGCAATGCTTATTAAATAACTTATAATTAAGCATTTTAATGAATGTAATAAATAGTAAACTATTTAAACCTTGTTAGTTTGCAGAAACTTCCAGACATTGTGTTTTTAATGTGAGCTGATATACTTGTTATTCTTTGTCACTTAATAATTGGCATTCTTCATAATTTTTTGAGGGGTTTTGACTTAAGAATTGACCTTTATTAAACATTTAAATGAATATTGCCTTGATAATCACCAGGTGGCAAAGGACTTAGGTGTCATCCTACTGAACGGCTCCTGTATTAACCTTTGTTAGAGATAATGCAGAAGCACCTTGATTCTTTGCCTTGAGGAAAACAAAAGCCTGGTGTCGAGAGGTGGTCAGAGGGCAGGTGTGCAGCAGGTGTGCTTAGCTCTGGGCAAACACAATTTGTTTGTCTTCCAAAAGGAAAATACTGCCAGTAAAATAATAGAGTACACAGCTCTGATAACAGATGAGGCTTAAAACCCTTCATTAAAGACACAGGATGGTTGGCAGCACCTCTTGCAAAATGGATCTCATCTATTTTATGACAAGCCATCCCATGAAAATGGATGATGACAAAAGCAATAGGTTTTGTCCATGCTAGGGAACATGTAATCGTGTATGTCTTGGTTTGATGGTTTGACATTTAAACTACAGTTTGATTTGTTAAACAGTTGTTTTTCCTTGAATATAGTGTAAAGAGCAAGAATTCTTGTTTGCTATTGATCAGACTCTCTTGGTATTAATTTTTTTTTCTTTAAAAATAAAATTTCCAAAAGGGGGTTGGTGCATGTTCTAATAGAAGCACCATTCTTATTTTTTTTACCCCAAATAACTTTTCACTAAACATTTTTTTTAATGTAAAAAAAAAAAACAAAGAACCTTTTTCCACTATAAAGAAACTTTTACACAATGGAAAGGTTCCATGGATGTTAAAGGTTCTTTATGGAGCCATGCATTTGAACAAAGAACCTTTATTTTCAAGAGTGTATGAAAAACAGAAAAATTGCCAGTCACCAAAAATATGGTAGAAAACAAGATCAGTTAATCATTTTTTGTCTACATCATCTGTGCACACTGTTTATTTTCAGCAGAAAAATGCTGCATGTGTAATTACAGAAATAAAAATGTTTAAAGTAATGACTGACTAATAAGGTGAACAGCTGCCCATAGCTTTCCATCACGAGTTGTTTGCATAAAATAAGTCCAGACCCCATGTCACGTATTGTGTGTGAGGCATTGATTTGTGGATACACAGCTTTGACCCTGTTATTTTATCTGCTGGAGTGCCATGGCTTCTGACCTCTAAAACCCAAGACGTATTTCCTCATGATCAGGCCACAGGAGATTGGCCATCCGATGGGAAGTAACATTAGGGAATCAAGTTCAGACCACCTCACAATCCTTCACCATGCACCCCAGTCCATCCTGCATCAGCACAGTCATTTTCATCAACTGTCATTGTAGACCGATAAATGCCAGTTCATAAATTACAATGTTTTTTTGGACCATATTGCATTAAATGATTGACAAGTATGGGATTTAGTTTATTATTATTTAAATTTAGTTTAGTTTGTCTTGAGCAGTGTATATAAATCTTGCCATTTTTCCCCATCATCATCTCTACTTTCACCATGATTGTAAAAACAGATTTGATGTCGGTAATTACTTTTCTTATTCTCTATGTAGATTGTTCATACCTTAAAGAAAATGAGACAATCTATAATGCCAAATATTTTATTTAAATCTTTAATGAAGTTCAATGACCTATGATTTTCAGATTTTAGCAAAATTTTATACTGTATTTTTAAAAGCATATTACTTAAGGTTGTAAAGGCATTTAATATAAACCATAAGTAAGTTGTATTGTATTGTACACACATTATACTGATACGTAAAAAAAAGTGATTTTATTCAAGTAAAAAATATTATTTATCACTAAATCCTTCTAAATGCATTAGGATACACCATTGAAAGTAAACCGAAGGTTTAGAGAAGATAGAAATAGCACCAATAGTGTTGTTTCAGTATCGTAATAAAGGCTATTGACATGATGATCCATTGTGCGTGGACATTAATGAATCTACCAGAAACCACATTTGGACTAATTGCACAGCTTTGTACCTATTGGAGTCATAGCTCAGATCCCTCAGTTAGTTATGGGTCACATTTCTACCCCGTGCATCAGTGGAATCTAATTTGCTTTGCAGGACAAGAAGACATTGATTGAAATTGTGTCCCAAGGGCGTTTGGGGCTCTCAATTTCTACATGGGTCTTTACATGTTATTTTCTTGTGGCCATTGACGCATGGTGTGTTGGACTGATCATTTACAACAATGAGCAACCAACACAACGGCTTACGACCTAACTGTGCTCGTTTGGTCCCCCTGTGTTTGGAGGGGGAAGGGTGCTGAATTGTGAATGGCTGTCATTTTGAGAGTCATTCTTTACCTGGAAATGATTGAAGTCTGAACTACACTGAGATTTTAAAAAATTCAGATGCAACCTTGGCATTAATATGGAATCCTTTTCACTGAAACATTGGTAATTTGCTTATTTATACCTGCTCTATTCTTTAAATTCAGTTTTGTTGGTGTCAGGTCAATCTGGCTTATATGAACACCCTTCATTTACATATTAGGTTACATATTTTCAAGATGTGGTTGGTTTACATTGCACTTTTAAAATGCAAGACTTAGCATTTAGGAAATGCCAGCTCTTGATGACCTAACAGCTCAAACTCAATAGTCCATGTAAATTCACCCACTGGCCCATTTCAACCATGCACTGTGAATTTTAAGACTCAGCAAGTAAAAGTCATAAAAATTGTGAGTATGTGTTTGAAGCAGTGGAGGGGAACACTGAGGAACATCCTGAGTAATGAATCACACTGGAGGTTATTTCAGAATATATATATATATATATATATATATATATATATATATATATATATATATATATATATATATATATATATATATATATAAAATAAAAAAAAGAAGAATAGAATAAAAGGCCTCCAGCTTTTGTTTTTCTGTGTTTAGTCTAATCTTGATTGTTGTTTTGTCTCTGTCTCTGGTTTATATTTAAATAACAAATAAATAATGTTGGAAATTTCTTATCGTAATGATACCATCCAAGAGAAAGTTGTTCAAAGGTCCCTCATTTATGAGCTCTAATGTCCCATCCAATCCCAAAAGAGATTAATAAAGTAAATACAAACATACTGCCTTATCCCACAGGAGATGTGAAATTAGATTACTTAATGACGAACGTCCATTCCATGCTTACGTTAATGGGATGCTGAATTACATTTCTGACATTACATTTCTGATGTTGATCGATAATGTTTCTGTTTGATAATAGCTTCAGATGTACACTTTAGGTATGTTTAATTGTACTCTTTTCTGATTCTATTATAGAAATCTACCATGTTGCATATTTGGCTAATACAATAATTCAATTGTACGATTCTTATCTTTTTAAATCACTCTCCTATCTTAAACCTTCTCAGTGTCGCATACTGAAGAAAAGAGACCCGTGCGCATTAGAGTGAGGGGAATTTAACCATAATAATCAAAAATAATAGCCCTGTATTGAATTATAGCATAATTGGCAGCCTTTTAGTTAATTAACTCATTGTGGTCACAGAGTAATGATTCTCATTACTATATTATAGCGATGGAGTCTTAATCATTTCGCTTAATTAAGTATGTTTACTTTGATTAGTACTCTTACACTACATCCATAGTGTCTACTGTACATCCAATGGATCTTGATTTAGGAAAAAAGATGGAATAATCTGTCTGGAATAATCTGCATAATTTTTATACTTGATTTTATTATTGTTATTGTTATTGAGAATAATAATAATAATTTTATGGTTATAGGAGGAATGTGCTCAGCTGTTGATTAATATTGCTATTGACTGCCCTGCTACTTCTCGATTTGGACATCACTGGGGACAGATGCTCTGCACATTGACCTTGGCCAAAAGGGCAAGGGCCAATAGACCGAGATCAGCATGCTTTATGATGATCCCAACAAATATAAGTTCTGACTGTCAGACTGAATCATCATCTAGATTACACTACCGTGATATTTACAGCCATTGTAGCTGCAGACATGAAGCTAGATGGGAATGCTAGTGATTGCAACAAACACATCCCTGTGTTTACATGCAGTATGTCATGAATGGAGCCCTTTGAGGAGTAAGTGGATTATGGAAAGTGGATTGTTCTGACTGCTAACTTGTTTCCGCCTTTTGACGAGTTCAAGGAAATGGCAAGAAAGACCCATGCACTCTTCCAGCTCCCATGATCTCATAGAGGGTACATTTCTGTGGCGGTGTGCATGTTGAGCTAATTGACTCCTGCTCCTGTTTGAGCAGTCCGGTCCAGAGGTCGTCTATCCATTAACCTGTTCTCTCGCTGAGAGACCTTGTTTTGAAAACATGCAGGCCTCACCATTGTAGAGATTGACGCTAATTCAGGTCATAGCGTATGTCTGTTTGATTCTAAATGAATGCTCTCCAATGACTGTGGATTTATTTATATTCAGAACTGATTGGTCTCTTGTCATTTGATTAGATTGTTGCATCATCAGAAATGTTTCAAGTAGCAGACTCAAGAGTACATTTAGGTCAAGATGAAGTGAGCTGGCACACCTTCTTTTGTCCCATAATAGCATTGAACAAATCACTGCTGGAAATGATGTGCAGATGTTTCATATAATGTATAATTCAAAATTAATGTGACACAGGATTTCACTTGTTAAGCTTTTGCTGTCTCGTTTGTGTGTATGTGCACGTTAGGTTCAAAGTCAATTCGCCTGTGAGCTGAAATCAATATGTCAGATTGCATCATAGTGTTTACAACCATGATCCATGATGTTGCTGTGAGAGGTCAGAGCAGTAAGCCCAGTCTGATCAAGTGATCAGTCATAACTCCAAACATCCTCCCTTCTGCCGTCACCTTAATACTCGCATAATGCTCATCCATATGCCACATCCTGTTGTACTTGACTGACTGAATACCTCACGTCAATCTTGTGATGTCATGGCATCATTCCTCCTTTGTTACTGTTTTTGATTCTGTGAGTTAATTAGCTTGATATAAACTGCTTTCTGTTGGCTTCCGGCCTGGAAATAAATTGAATTTGGAATGATTCAAATCAGTTGGATAGCTGTAGTTTGCAGCTGCCACACCACAAAAGTTTAGAAGTCAAATGACTTAAGATTATTTCTTACCTTGGCTAGGGCCATCAAAACACTGATTATTGAGTTTAAAAGGGTTTAGGGGGGAAAAAAATGTGTTTAGATTTTTCTTTAAATGCTTAATGTGAAATGAATATACATACTGTACACATGCTTTGAACCACTGACAAAGATCAACAAATTTAAACTCTTGAACAGTGCTTAAGTTGTTCTTCGTTAAATTTAATCACACAACATTTACGTGAATAGTTAAGGAGAGATACGGATTGATACATTGAAGCTGCAGTGTTGTTACAGCAATTTATTTATGCTTGTTGGATCCTTGTCTACATTTGATCATTAATCCCTGCAAACATTTGGTTTTGGCCAACACTTCTCTACTTCTCTATCTTCTGTGATGATAACATACAGTATGTGGCCCAGAGTTTTATTGCATTTTTAATCCACTTTTGTCAGAAAATGTATAATAATGTCAACTCTTGGCTGTCCGATTAATTAATGTCAAAAATCATGGCTGTACTTACTTATGGTTTATTCATCACACATAATGCCAGGCCAAGTTGAAAGCATTGCATTGTGGGATACAGTGTTCCAGTGTGCTTTGTTGTATATAGCATGTTAAAGGGTATTCTATGCATACAGAAAACATGTGTAGTCTGTGTGTATACACTGTGGTATATAGACATATTTGGATAATTGATGGCTCTTGCCTGTATGCATCTATAATTTGTGAAGTTTTCAGATGTAAAGATCTGTCTGTCAAAATCCCTGAATTCTACAGTAGAACAACAAGGCCATGGGTTCTGCTTGTATTACACTGTTCTTAGTCTGGGAATCCTTGTCCCAGGAGGACCACACAACTACTCCAGTTTCACATGTTTATTTAAGTACAAATGAAAGTAAATGCTATCAGTCCTGCTCTGAATCTCAGAGTGGCATAGTGCTGCTAAGCGCTCCACCTGATACACTGACATCGGATGATGAATGAGTGTCACGACAAATCCAGTGGCTTGTTCAACACAGTATCTGCATCAGCTAAGATTAATGCTGCCATCCCTCAGCTCTCCTGCGGCTATGGTTTATGAGCCAAGCACACTTTGTACTTACAACTTTCACTGAAAGACGCACCTGAAATACATCATGGATTTCAGCTAACACAGCTCTGACAGCTTCTTTTAAGGCAATGAATTTTCAAGTATTTTTCGGGTTCAGGGCCTGGTCATGCAACACTAGTTACAATTTTATTGCATCTTAATATTTTTTCAGATAGATTTTTGATCCATCATGTTACCAAAAAAAAAAAACACTTTAAATGACCTGTTGACTTATCTTTCATAAGTAGACATATTTTGTACTGAAACAGGAAGATAAGGTGGGACATATCAAAGGGGTTGTCCTTTTTTATTATTTTTATTAACCTATATCCTTTTAGTATGCTAACTTTAGTATGCTAATGCTAACTTCCTTAAGAAGTTAGCATTCCTTGCTAATTGATCCCTAATCTTTTTTTTTTATTATTATTGTTCTTGGATTGCTTGGATTGTTTTTCCTTCTTTAGGAGAAAATAAGCTCTGTGACCGACAAACGATTTGAGTCCCATTTAGCCACTTGTTAGCAACCGCCTTTTTAAAGACAAGTTTAAGCTTTAAACAAAAAATTACAAAGGTGTATTACTTATGTATTGTATGTCATAAAATAAAACATGAAAATATGAGCTTGTAACCACACACACTATTTCAGCTATTTAACAAACAAAAAAACATAAAAATAAACAAAATGACAGAACGCTGAAACTGGAAGTGCTAATATGGCTGGGTTTTGGTCTACAAAACTACTTTATCCCTCAGCAGGTGATAAGGGGAGGGGCATTTCCAGTGTACAAAACATTTGATTGGATAACATTTTGAGTGTATGAGATGAGTCATCAACATTTTGTGCTCCACTTCCTTACATGATCAATGTAAATGTATAAGGTTTTATCTGTATGTGCTAAGCTTTTGTCACCTTCTAGCAGTACACTAGCATATTGACGGCTTCAAAGCTAGATCCACTATAAACTGCAAAAGTTTAATTTCGAATTCATGAGGTCTTCAAAGAATGTTTTATGTCTGCAGATGTGACTGGCGACCCCATAAATAAAAGAACACAAACCAGTTCTGTGTTGTCTTTGTGTCTTGACAAGGCATTTAATAAAAAGGGTTGTAGTGTTCCTGACTGTGTCTCCATCCTTCAGGAAGGTTGGCCACATTGTATCCATCAATCCGGCCTCCTGTCATTGCAGCACAGCTAAATTAAATCAATGTCTGAAACCAGAGACAAGGCTTCAACTGTAGCAACAGAAATAGAAAATCTAGTTTTGCTGTTTGCTAATGATATTAGTACGTTCCTAAGTGGCCGCCCACCGTCGTCGGACAGGAACACAGGAGAGATATAATTACAACCTGAACACTTGCATCTCCATTTACGGGTGAAACACATGAGGATCTTACAGTGTTTTATAGATTTTTTTATCACTTGGAGAGAATCAACAGACGAATGTTGCTTATGCGCTTGCACAAAATACCACATGTAAACATTATTGCCTGAACCTGAAATATTGCGTTCATGATTATGGGATTTGATTAAATTGCTGGTTTTTGGTGATTTTTGGTGATTGGTGACTGGTGTAGGAAAAAGTGTTTAAATGAATGTCCACAAAGAACTCAGTGTGACATTTCATGTGTATTTTGGACAGGTTCACTTGGACTCTATTTTCCTCAAAGGGTGTACACAGAAAGCATCTACGTGGGTCAGCTACAAGGAACACCGGTCCTTCAGGTCTATTCAATGCGGGAAAGCCCTACAGAGAGACCCTATTTCACCTTGTGCTCCCATAGAGACTCTTACACATCATGGTTTCACATGGATGAGGAGACTGGAGTCCTTTCAGTGAACAAAACCCTTGAGTGGAGTGACTTCAGTAGTATACGTGAGTTTGACACTGCTCCATTTAAATATAATATATGTATTTACATTTATATTCTCCTGTAATGTTACTCAATATTTTGCTGATATATCATATAATATATTATAAACCATTATTTTAATGTAAATTATACTGTTTGCTGTATCAAAGTTCTGTGCTTATATAAGTTATATTAAGTATTTAATATATTAAGGATATTTTTATTTTTTTCCAGTAAAATATTTAAACTTGCTTGAAACATACTTAATTTGATTTATTTGAGCTAAGATAAATTTCCCTGAGAAGCAAAAGCAACATGATTTCTGAGGATATGTCTTTATTTATTAAGTTTGCAAATTGTTTTGCCTCTTTATGTGTGCATCCACTTAATTTTGTTTTTGCTTAAAATAAGATAAACAATATGCTAATGAGTTAAGAAATATTACAAGTCTTAGGTACTTAGGTGCGTATTCTTCAAAAAGCCGGAAAAAATTGGTTTCAAAAGTAATTTATTTTTTAATGGTTTAGATATTTTTACTAGAAAACGGGAAAATATTGATCACAGTGTGTGTGTGTGTGTGTGTGTGTGTGTGTGTTGTCATTCATATTTTCTCGTTTTTTTTTTTTTTTTGCAGTGAAATGTAATTCAATTCGTAATAGTATTTTTAGAGAACCTTGACAGTTTAATCTCGGGATACATTACACTCTAAATACATGTCTCACAATGTCTGTCCTGCAGGCAGCAGCTCGGTCAGGCCTGTGAAGGATATCAACCTGAAGGTCGGAGTCTCTTCAGTGCCCATGCAGAAAGCAAAATGCCTCCTTCCCACAGTGGAGGTCAAACTGATGTTCATTAATGACACAGCACCCTCCTGTGGTCAGGTCGAGCTGAAGACATTGTGTTTCCCTGACAAGGTTCCAAACCCCCACATCACAGAGAACCGTATGCCAGGGGCCCTGCGGCAGCTCCGGCGCTTTACACACATGAGCATTTGCCCTAACTACACCATCACTTATGCAGTGGAACCAGGTACAAAAAAAACCCAGTGTAAATTTCAAGTCTTTCTGCATATTACAGTACAGCGAGATTAATTTGCTGTTATCACTTGTATTAAAGTCTCTCCAGCTCCATTTGCTGTTGACAGCTCCACTTCTGAACTGGTGGTCACTGCACCCGTGGACCGTGAGGAGAGTGAAGTGTACCATCTGGATTTAGTGTGTATGATACGAACAGAAGAAAAGCTGGAGAAGTTCTTCAGTTCTCTGCACGTGAACATCTATGATGAGGACGATAATCCTCCTTACATGAATGGGACTGACACGGTGGACATCAAAATAGAGTTTAAACCGCAGTGAGGTCGGTATTAGGCTCTGTAAACACAACTTTCTCACATCTTCATAGCCTTTTTACAAACAAATACCGGTATATAAGAAATATGAAAGTATTGAATAATGGAAGTCTGTTTTCTTTTGTAGGTACTGTGTATGGAACTCTGTTTGTATACGACAGGGACACAACGCCCGTTTATCCCACAGACCTAATTCAGAATAAATTAGTGGGCACCTTAATGACGAATGACTCCTGGATCAGAAACACTACTACTATTGAACACAAATTTAGGGAAGAGAAAGCCATCTTTGGAAATGTCCGTGGGACAGTTCATGAATACAGTGAGTACAAGAAATAAGATTACATATTTCTTGTCTTAAAGGTGCACAGATTAATTTTTCCATATTGAATTTTTAACACAAAAATACTACTTTTTGAATATGTAGAAAATCATGTACTGTACACTCACATGGGCAATTATGTTGAGTCACAAAATATTAATAAACTAACAGTATATATCAAACATGTTTGATATTTTGAGCTGATTGTGGAACACTCTTCGCTTTAATCTGTCATGAGTCAGCAAGTGTCAACAAGGTTTTGGGAATAAATTGAAATTTTGGTAGTGTGATTCCCAGTCATTTAGTTTAAAGCATATGATCCCTAGTGTTTAAAAAAAAAAATTATATAAAAGTTCCAGCTTTAACCATTTAGAGCTCTGAAATTGCTGCTGATGTGTAAGCATCCAATATAAGTCCTGTATAAGTTCAAGACGACAATTACTGAGTGCACCATAACTGAATAGCTTTTTTAAATTACGTACTGAATTGTCCTTTATTCTGTTTTCTGCCCTCAGAGTTGAAACTCAGTCAGAATCTGTCTGTGACAGAGCAACGCTCATTTCAGTTGGACTACCTAGTCAATGACACCACCTTCCCAGGCCCAGAGGGAACAGTGCTGTTACATTTCAATGTGACTATCCTGCCGGTTCCTATTCAATTCTCCAATATCACCTACTTCTTCACAGTGTCACTGAAAGCAACAACATACTCCCAGGTGCATTAATGAGGTTTTTAGTCCTTTTGAACCTGTGCATGCAGGAGAAGAGAAGTCCTATTGTTTATTTACATATATAATCTGCACAGTATAACATTATTACAGGAATAGGTTATTCAGAAATAAAGATTTGCTCACCATCCAACCATGCAAGATGTAGATGAGTTTGTTTCTTCGTCTAATTAATTTGGAGAAATTTAGCATTGCATCTTTTGCTCACCAATGGATCCTCTACAGTGAATGGGTGCCGACAGAATAAAAGTTTAAGCAGGCAATAAAACATCACAATAAATCACACAAAGTCCATCAATTAATGTACAGTTAAGTGTTTATTATAATTAAGACATTTTAATTTTAAACTGGAGTCGTGTGGATTATTGTGATGTTTTTATCAGCTGTTTGGACTCTTTTGATAACATCCATTCACTGTAAGGGTACTAGTGATGCAATACTAAATTTCCTCTAATCCGTTCTGATGAATAAACTAACTCATCTATCTTGGATGGTCTGAGGATAAGTTCATGTAATGAATATAAACATTTTAGGCAAATTCTGCCTCAAAGCTGTCTTTAAGACCCTGAGCATGCAGCGTCTTGTTTTTTATTGGCTATGTATGAGAATTAATATATAATACAAACATAATTAGATTTTTTTTACCCTATTGCTATGTAAAATAGATGGATAAATAGCCATAAGAAAAACTAAAACCACCACAATTCACAAATATCATTACATTTTTATGCATAAGCATGCAAGTGCATAATGTGGAATTTTTATTTGAAATTTCTTACATGATAAAAGAAATTGCAATTTACATCACAGATTACTCCAGAGGACTGACACTAATGTATCTTTTGTGTCTTTTTTAGATTGGAAGTGTCTGTGTGGACAACTGTCTGAAGTTTAAGGGCATTGATGTCACGTATCAGTTAGAGATCGCAGACAGGAACATCTCTGCTGATGCTCAGTCATGTTATAGGGCAGTTGGCCTTGCACAGAGCCCGAATGAGAAGACCGCTGTGCTCTATGTGAACGACACTGAGGTGTTACGCAGACCACAGTGCCAAAAGCTGCAGTATGTAGTTATTGCCGAGGAACAGCAGAACAAGTTTCAGGCCAAGACGCAGCTTGATGTTATTTTTGAGGATGAAGGTAAGGTCAATAGTTCACAGGGCTTACGAGCAGAGCGACAGTGGTGAATGCAACAGCTGCTGATCCAGGTTTTTCCTCTCTGATTGTGCCGTGTAGCAGATCTCATGAGGCTGGATGAGCAGCGCATTTTGCCTTGTGCAGAAAAGAGAGAGCGAGGGGAGTGTGAGGCGTCTCGAGGCCTGGGAGCCCCAACAGGCAGATGCCAGTGGAGACAAGGCAGAGATAAAGGTTACCCACAATTCCCTTGAATTAATACACTGCACTTACCATATTACTGTGGAGCTGTTTCTATCATTCAAAAGGGACAAATTGTGTCATTGTATCACCTTTGCAGGAATATCTAGAAAATATTCCACCTGTTCCCCTGACCTCCGAACGTGTCCAGATGCGTACTGTGATGCCATTGAGAGCAAAAACATATCCATATGTCCTCAAGATTGCTCCAGTGAGATCAATTTGAGTTTTGATTTTGTGTGTGTGTGTTTGTGCCTTTTAATTGAATATTAAAATAAATAAATATTTACATTTATTTAGTTAGACCAGCGTAATTCTGCAATTGTGCTTTAAGAAAGTGCAACAACTATGACAATAAATGTGTCTTTTCGCCAGGTCAGCCTATAATCGGGGGTTACGAGAGGGACCTGTATGGAATCAAAGCTGGACATGGGACCTGCTACTGTTTTTCAGGAAAGTGCTTCTGTGAAAAGGACGAATCAGAAGGTGAGCTGGATGATTGTTTCGCCCTCCAGAAGCTACAGTAAATATTAACATGGTTCCCAGAAGGGAAAATAAGTATAGTTTACCCTTTTCTGAAGAGCTATGGTTAGTTTAAATGCTCAGGATATTCATTTCAACTGGTTCATTTATGTACATTTGGTTATTTTTTTTCTTGAGGACAATTTGAAAACATCTATAGAATGTAGTTAAAACATAACTAAACTGCCAAAACCAATAAAAAAATCAATTGCTTTGTTTGTATTTGTTTTTCAGAGTCTACGTGTGAAGAAATGTGTAAGATCATCATTGCAACTGGTGTCCTCCTCTCCTTCATTGTCTCAATTGTCCTGTCCTCATACTTCATCCACTGCTACCACAAGAGCACAACTAAGCCTCCCATCGCCTCAGCTGAAATGACTTTCCGCCGACCAGCCCAATCCTACCCAATCAGTTACAATAATGTCCGTCGAACTTCTCTAGATTCCATGGAGAATCAGGTGGCCATTGAAACCTTCAAAATACCCGTAAGTCTTGCTTAAGTCTTTACATACATAGTTAATTCATGCATGATCATGTTTTTGGTGTAAATTGGAGATGATTGTAAATGGGATTGTTTGATGTGTAAAGATTTTTTTTTAATCATTTCTGTTAACAGGAAGATCCAAAGTGGGAGTTCCCTCGAAAGAACTTAGTTCTGGGTAAGACTCTCGGAGAAGGAGAGTTTGGGAAGGTTGTGAAGGCCACGGCTTTCCGGCTCAAAGGGAAAGCGGGATACACTACAGTTGCTGTAAAGATGTTGAAAGGTATGCCACTCAAAACCAAATCACTTTTTAAAAGGTGGATTAGTTTTATTAACTTTATAATGACTCCTAAGAATTTTTTTTTCCACAGAAAATGCATCTCACAGTGAGCTTCGAGACCTCCTGTCAGAGTTCACATTGCTCAAGCAGGTTAATCACCCTCATGTCATAAAAATGTATGGAGCTTGCAGCCAGGATGGTAAGACATTTTAGCAAAAAAAAAAAACTGGCATGCATTTGTTTGTTGCCCTGTGCTCATCCAAGCTCATCTGTTCAGGTCCATTATACTTAATCGTTGAATACGCAAAGTATGGCTCACTGCGGAACTTCCTGAGAGAGAGCCGGAAGGTTGGACCCAGCTACATGGGCAATGATGCCAACCGCAACTCCAGCTACTTGGAAACCCAGACGAGAGAGCTCTGACCATGGGCGACCTCATCTCCTTTGCATGGCAGATCTCCAGAGGAATGCAATACCTGGCTGAAATGAAGGTCTGTCAGCAGTTTAGTGAATATCCATCACTGAATATTTCATGTTCTCTTTTAAAGAACGATGTTATAATGAGAGAAAATATGTTTAGCTTGTCCACAGAGATCTGGCTGCCAGGAATGTGCTGGTGGCAGAGGGAAGGAAGATGAAAATATCCGACTTTGGTTTATCTCGAGATGTTTATGAGGAAGATTCATATGTGAAGAGGAGCAAGGTTGATATGTCTTGTTTATTTATTTATTTATTTATTTAATTTTAACTGTGGCAAAATTGTTGCATCCTATGTTTTACAGATGTTTGAATGTTTGTGCACAAGAAAACCCATTTGGATGTAAAACGTGTAATGCAATTTTACATTCGTCAGACGTAATACTCTGTCATAATGTGCTCTCAATTTCTAGGGTCGTATTCCTGTTAAATGGATGGCTATAGAATCTTTGTTTGATCACATCTACACCACACAAAGTGATGTGTAAGTAATGGTGCACGTGCTTCTATACTGACAATCACTAATTTATATGTAGCATGTCTGAATACAATGTATGATTTACTCAGAAATTACAAGTTAATTTAACAAATAATTACAAAACAAAATGTCAAGTGAGGGCTTATTCCACTACAACTTTACAGTACAATGTCTCTCTCTCTCTCTCTCTCTCTCTCTCTCTCTCTCTCTCTCTCTCTCTCTCTGTTTTCTTGCATTAGCTGGTCTTTTGGTGTCCTGTTATGGGAGATTGTAACTTTGGGTGGAAACCCCTACCCAGGCATTGCTCCAGAACGGCTTTTCAACCTTCTGAAGACGGGCTACAGGATGGAGAAGCCAGAGAACTGCACGGATGAAATGTGTGTACATCAATTGAATGTGTTGTAGATCTGAGAGCTGAATGAACAAATCATTTTAAACCACTATGTCATAATGGGATATATGTGAACCTGGACCACAAAACCAGTCAATTATATGATTTATAAACAAAGCTGAATAAATAAGCTTTCCACTGATGTATAGATTGTTAGGATAGGACAATATTTTTACGAGATACAAATATATCTGGAATCTGAGGGTGCAAAAAAATCTAAATACTAAGAAAATCGCCTTTAAAGTTATTCAAATGAAGTTCTTAGCAATGCATATTACTAATCAAAAAATTAAGTTTTTATATATTTACAGTAGGATTTACAAAAATTTACAAATATCTTCATGGAACATGATCATTACTTGTTTTCCTAATGATTTTTTAGCTTTAAAAAATCAATAACTTTGACCCATACAATGTATTTTCGGCTATTGCTACAAATATACCCCAGTGACATAAGACTAGTTTTGTGGTCCAGGGTAACATATATAATTTTAACATGTAAGTTAGCATATTTTGCTTTATATATGACTTTAAAATGTCACACAACATGTACTTAATTTCACTTAAAGGAATCAGCTTTTACGTGTGACAGTCAGAGATGTTCTGTATTAGCTGATGAATGCTCTGTTGTGTAATATAGGTACAATCTGATGCTTCGTTGTTGGGAAACAAGAGTCAGATAAGCGTCCTACTTTCTCAGACATCAGCAAAGAACTTGAGAAGATGATGGTGAAAAGCAGAGTAAGAATACAGCAAATACTTTCCCTCACATACTGTATAGTCACACACAGACACGACACTATGAAATGACTATCTGAGCTGAACCTGTTTTCACAAATCATGTATGAACTTGGAGTCAAACATCCCAATTAAAATAGTATTTACACACTAATTAGCTTATACATACATTGCGATTTAAAAGTTTGGGATTATTAAGATTATTATTATTATTATTTTAAGAAATTAGTACTTTTATTCCACAAGGACACATTAAATGAATCTTAAATGAAGTAAATGCTGTTCTTTTGAACTTTATATTCATCAAAGTATCCTAAAACAATTATCACAATTTCCACAAAACTATTAAGCAGCGTTACTGTTTTCAACATTGATAATAATAAGTGTTTCTTGATCACCAAATCGCCAAATGAAGACTAATGTAATTTTTTTTTGTTTTTGTTTTTTTACTGTATTTTCAATCCAATAAATGCAGCCTGGTTCAGCATAAGATACTTTTTTCAAAATTATTTTTAAAAAATCTTACCGGCCCCAAAGTTTTGATCTATGTTTACTAATTTATGCTGTCATAAAGATTCAATTCTCCAAGGTGAGTGACAATGTTAAAACAATTTGAAAACAATAAATAAAGACAGATGGACTGTCAGCAACTTGACTCCAAGACAACGTTAAATGTTAGACTGGCCAAAGCATATTCATTCATTTTGTTATGCTAACGTTTAGCAACTAATGGAATGTGACAGCCTGGTTTCTAGTGGGATTTGACTAGTGAATCAAAAAAAAATCTCATTCTGAAGTTTTTTCGTATGAGGTATGTGATGTTATACTGAAGAGTTATGGTACCACTAGTCTGATTTTCATTGCCGTGTGTTTCCCTCCATCAGGACTATCTGGATCTCGCAGCTTCCACGCCAGCAGACGCCCTGCTGTATGACGACTCCCTCTCTGAAGAGGACACACCTTTAGTGGACTGTAGTAGCGCCCCTCTCCCTCGAACCCTCCCCTCCACTTGGATTGAAAACAAGCTCTATGGTAGAATTTCCCATGCATTTACTCGATTCTAATACAGGGAACAAAATCAATTTATGTTTTTGCCTTCCATAGGAAGTGCTGTGATTGTGCTAACGGCATGGCTGCCACTGACTTATGAATACTGTTGATGTTTAATAAATTCAGTTAGTGCTGTAGTGTCTGGATCTAGGGATCAGATGTTTCATTTGGACCTGCTTCCGATGTACTCTACTATTTGAAATATTCCTTTTAAAAAGCTTTAATGTACAAGCATAAAATCCACATACACAAAACTTAACGTGTATTATGTATATTAAGATGTGTCTCATGATTTACATCATATGTGAATTTTCTACTTCTTTGCAGCACTTTAGGTTAAGTTTTACATTTGAAACAGGTCCCGTGTGCTCTGGATGTGCTCGCTCTGTAATATTCTGAACATATTACAGAAAATGAGTGTTTACAGTAGATGGAGTCAGTTCTGAAAGCAGTAAGGCTTTTGAATTAAACTCTTTTTTTTAGATCATATATCAAGATATGCAAGACTCAGTTAGCTCTCCCCAAAATGATGGCATTAACAGTGAGCAATAAAACGGCCAGCAGTAAGGCACTTGCTATGCAGACACTCCTTGATGTCAGTTATTTCTGGGAGTACACAGAAAACCTTTTAGTAGAGTAGTACTGGTTATCTGTTTCATTTAAAATGATTGTATATAAACTGGCAAAGACAACAGCAGTAACAATACTGATGTCATGATGATGTCATAGAATAGACGGTGTCACCAAAGTGGAATCTTGACATGAATGAACAAAAAGCACTCAAAGGACCAAAGAATGATTTCATGTTTCTACCACACGCTCAAACGACATGTCATTCATGCTGTTTAATGCTCAAAAGCTGAGCTGAGTTTCGTTTGAGAGCCTTACTGTCTGGACTTAATGCTTCCTCAGTGCAGAAAAATGATATGTTCTCGTTTTAGGCATGTCATACCCGAACTGGCCAGAGAAGAGCCCGGTACCGCTCAACAGACTCGATGCCACTAACCCTGTCTTTACAAGATATGCCAATGATAGTGTTTATGCAAACTGGATGGCTTTGCATTCTCCCGCAAAAATCGTGGACACGCTCGATAGTTAAATAGGCAAACCAAAATCAGTGGTGGAAAAGACATGGGGGTGGGGAGATGTGTATATTTATATGATACTGTATATATGTCGTTTGATGATAAAGTCGGTTCCCTTTTATTTCTGCTGTTGTGTAGAAGATGAGAGGATGGTAAGAGATTTCAAATTGGCTGGAATTGCATAAAACATGCTTCAAGCAGCTCATAGGTGATTGTTACCACAAGGCCCTGTCGGCTGTGTTGTATCACTGCATGACTCTGTACAGTTAAATGTCAATGTTTAAGTGCCTGTGCCGCTTCTGTTAGAAAACACCAGTTATAAATGCATGACCGAGACAATCTTGGTCCCACTCCAGGAATTAAAGGGAGCTTCTTTACCATCACTTACTGCTGCAAATATTGGATATGTTTTTTGGGGGGGGAAAGCAGAGTTCGTTTCATCTTGATTGTGTGTCAGGATATGACAAAATCAATTACTTTTTGTTTTTTTAAATGTTCATATTTTGCTCTGTGGTAACTACGAGTTATAAATATTGCCATAATTGATATGTATAATTTAATGTCATATGGTGATTTAATTTTCATTGTGCAACAATAACTATAATACATAAAACTGAGTGTGATTCCTCATTATGTTGTCAGAACTTTACTTTTCAATCAATAAAACTGTTAGGAGATGTCAAGGTTTAATTTCTATGTGTGTTTATTTTTAATGCTATTTCTGTCTCAGACTTCATTAAAGAGTAACAAAGAATGTGGTAACTTAGATTTAAAGATTAAAATGTGGTAATTTTGTTCATCCTCCTGACATCCTAAGTTTTGAGGCATGGATTTCATAAAATGAATCAATTAATGAATGATTTGAAAAGCAAGTTCAAAGTACCCTGTGTAAATACGTAAATTGGCATTAAACCATTAGTGTGATATTTCATTCAGTTTGTTTTGTTTTGCTCCATGAATAGGAAGATTTTTTAAATGGGACTCACATTAATCGTTTTTCCTGGTGTAAGAAAAATACAAACCTCTACACATGACATACATTTTAAAGAAAATACGTTGGTTAATCTTCAAAGTAGAATTTCAAAAGTGGCAATAATTATAGTGAATTTAGTTAACCATAGGTTTTAACGATTTGTAAAACATCCAGACGGCAGACTGGCTTTTTATTTTGAAATTCTTCGGTTCATAGCGGAAGTAACATGCGTTTTTTATTGTGCTCACTTTGATGCCCGTGGCGTTCTGTTCCCTCATTTATTATGCTCGGTTTTCTTTTGAACAGTGGTTACCGAAAGCCGCATACAGTCACAACTACCGAGGTAAGTGTCGCACATTTCCGGGTTTATTTAGTTATGTTTTTAAAACAAATTCAACCTCGACGTATTCTTCCACAAATTATATTGGAAACGTTAAAATGTTCTTGTGTGTACAGCAAAAGGTTGCCATAGATCAGACGGCCAGATGTTTCCCTGTGCGCGTTAACTTAATTAGTATTATTCAGAGTCTTAGGTGCTTGTTTATAATAAGGCGCAAGCATGTAACGTATGAGGAAGAATAGCGTTATACATATTTGTACATGTGCATAAAATTCATACAGTGTATGGGGTAACGTTAATATACGTACAGTCAGTCCTCAAAATAAACAGCGTGATCTGATCAGGAGTTCGACCCCGCTTAAAACTCGGCTAAACGTTACTTGCCATATTAATAAATACTTGTGTATGAAATATTGATATATTGATTAATTAATTTTTTTGATAAAACTTTAGTTATCTTTAACGTCTTATTTTTAGATTATTCATTCTAATTTTCGATCCGAATTATTGTAGTTACGTAGACTGCAACGTTGCGTCAACCTAGAAAACTTTTTACAATATTATTTAAATATATGTATGTGTGTATCTATCTATATCAATTATTATAATCTCTTTTTAGATAAATTATTTCTCTTAGAAGAGGAATATTGAGCAAGCAGGATGACAGGTTGTTATTTACACATCTCTGAGGAGTCTGAGTTTGTTCAGTGTGCTGTAGTGTGAGAGGAGCATGATTACAAGAAAAATGTGACACTACCGTGCTCCCTCCGATTACTTGGGAATGGAATAATGTGAAAGACTTCATCCTTCTTAAAGGTTACATCTTGTCAGGGTGAGAATGCAAAACGGTGGCCGGTAAAGAGCACCCTGCCTCTCAGATATGCCCAGACGGGGGCTTCCTCTGCAGGGACGGGCACGCTGGCTTCTTCTGGGGATATTTTTGCTCTTGGTACTGCTGATGTTTGCTTACCTGCTGGAGTGCACGCCGCCTGCGGATGTAAGCCAGGTGCTGCCAGGCCTGGGAGGAGATCCATATGGAAAGGAGTATTACCAGGCCCTCCAGCAGGAGCAGGAAGAGCGGCATCTCAGCCGAGCGGCCAGCCTCAAGAGACAGATCGCGCAGCTCAAACAAGAACTCCAAGAGATGGGCGAGAAACTGAGAGTGCTTCAAGAAAAAAAGGAGGGTCCCGGACCGCAGAGCCTGATTGATGGCAGAGATCAAGAGCCTGGTGACCTCTTGGAGTACTTGCACTCACAAATCGACAAGGCAGAGGTGAACACAGGAGCAAGGCTGCCGAGCGAGTATGCACTGGTGCCCTTCGAGAGCTTCACCACCACAAAAGTGTACCAGCTGGAAATGGGTCTGACACGCCATCCTGAGGAGAAGCCTGTGCGGAAGGACCGGAGGGATGACCTGGTGGAGGTGATAGAAGCAGGTTTGGATATTATTAATAACCCAGAGGAAGATGACGGACAGGAGGACAACATCCCCATGCAGAGGCAGACGTTCACTGAAAGCCATTTTTTTTGAAGGTAAAAGCTGTTTTAGAGGAAGTATGCACTACTTTATGTGCTTAACGCACCATGTGGTTAGGGATTTGTGTGTACTTAACAGCACTTGTTGTATTTGAGAATAATAAAGGTGGTGTGACCTTTGCACGGCACAAAATATTCAGTAACTCAAGCTGCTCTTGTGTACTTGCTATGCTTGGCAGGACTCTACAGAACCGAGAGGGACAAAGGCACACTGTATGAGCTCTACTTCACTAAAGAGAATTCTCATGAGTACCGTCACGTCACCCTCTTTCGTCCGTTCGGGCCCCTCATGAAAGTGAGGAGCACGTCTGTAGACACCGCCAGCACCGTCATTAACATCATAGTGCCGCTGTCAGGCCGCACTGAAGGCTTTGTTCAGTTCTTGCACAACTTCAGGTGAGGAGGTCACTGTAGAATTTGTAGATATTTTTGGGATTTATAATTTTTTTTTTTCAAATGTGTTTTTTTTCCAATTAGCTTTTGCACTGAAAACAAAAGTTTAGTGAAGCACAGATTACACAGAACTTACTTTCAAATCGAGCAGTGGCAAATTGCAACTTCTATAAAGGGAATTTTAAATTTTTATACATGAATAACTCCCAATTGTGCAGATTCATATTGACATTTCAACAAAGAAACGTGACCGAGCATGTAAGAGAGATTCGGGGAATGCGTTTCAGTGTGTTTTAGTGTGCTGCAGATAATATGGTTGAACTTCTAAAGTTGTGTGGGTAGCAGCAACACAGAGCCTGATGTTACACAGTTTTATAAGGGAAATGTTCCCAGTGTGGTTTTCCCTTTGGAAGTTTTGGAAATGTTGTGATCAGAGAATGTTTTCTGTTGGCAGGGAGGTTTGTATACAGCAGGACAAGCGGGTGCATCTCACAGTGGTGTATTTGGGCAGACAGGCTTGCAGGAGGTGAAGGCGTCTCTGAGGAAAATGTCCAGGTTTGAGCTTTGCAATATTCATATTTTATGTGCACAGTGTGGTAGCTGGAATGTTCTTTATTAGAATGGTAATTTGCTTGACTAGCAGAAAATATTCTTGCTTTTTTTTTTTTTAATTGAGTAAGGTACATAATCTTTTCATGATCTCCAGTGAGGAAAACTTCAGTAAATACACTCTGATCCCTGTGGATGAGGAGTTTTCGCGTGGCCGTGGTCTGGACATTGGAGCTCACGCGTGGGAGCAGGACGAGGATGTGTTGATGTTCTTCTGTGATGTTGACATCTACTTCACACTGGACTTTCTTAGCACCTTCGTCTCAATACAGCTCCAGGTCTGTCGTCTCAACAAGCATTTATATCTGAAAATTCATGGATCCATTACTAGATAAAACATACGTATTTCTTCCATTGTTGTTTAATTGCACTAAAGGATTTCATTTTCTAACTAAGCAGTAATAATATTAGTAATAATAGGATTTGTTGTCATGGGCAATTTCATGTCTCAATATTTTTTATACACTAAGGTTTATAATAAAATACAGAGTTCCATGTTATTATAATAAAACTGTTTTGTTTTTTTCTCCCTCCCCTGGAAGGCAAACGAGTTTCTATCCGGTGGTTTTCAGTTTGTACAATCCAGCTATAGTTTATGGAAATCTTGAGTTTCCGCCCCCCATTGAGAATCTGCTGGTATGTACATCAAGATTTTTCTATGAAAGTACATCTTTGTAGAATGTAAGGCTTTCAATTGATATAAAGGTGAATAATGCTATTTACATATTGTATGCTATTTATAGATTCATAAGAAAGATGCCGGATTCTGGAGGGATTTTGGATTTGGCATGACTTGTCAGTATCGCTCCGACTTCCTCAGCATTGGTAAGTATGTATTTTAATGTGGAAAAAGTTTAGATGTATAACAATATACATTTTTTATCATTTCAAATTTGTCCGTAATTTGAATTTGTAACTCTTCTTGTTGTAAGTAAACTGAAATAATTAATCAATACAAACATTTATTCCAGCTTTATTTAAAATCAGTGCGTCAGATACATCAAATTACAATAAAATATCTTTTGCTTGATGTTTTGAATAAATAAACTCACAGTTCCTCTTTTCTAGGAGGATTTGATCTGGAAGTAAAAGGCTGGGGTGTAGAAGATGTGCACTTGTACAGGAAGTATCTACGGAGTGATCGGATTGTGATCCGCACGCCTGTATCAGGCCTCTTCCACCTGTGGCATGAGAAGATGTGTGCAGATGAACTGACCCCAGAACAGTACCGCATGTGCATCCAGTCCAAGGCCATGAACGAGGCGTCACACTCTCACCTGGGCATGCTGGTGTTCAGGAAAGAGATCGAGACTCACCTTCGAAAGCAGGCCTACAAAACCCAGAGCAAACCAGCAGAATGAATTGGCTACAGAAACACCAATACAGAGCACAACTTTGTTGACATAACAATGAAGAAATAGGTAAAATGACATTTTTGGTATTATTTGAACAACAAGTCAATTCTAAATAATAACCTATGGATTACAGAAGACCCTAAGACAGCAAAAAAAAAGACTTAAGTGTGGTGGAAGGATGGTACTGATCGGAATTTAATTAATGTCTGGAATAGTTTGCTTTAATGCCAATTTAAATTTGAGGTCTTCTGCGCTAAAAAGAATTTATTAACTACATGTGAACAATGATCATTAGGGAAATGAGATCCTGAAGATGACCTGAAATGCAGAGAAATTTGTATAGGGCCTCGTTCATGAAAAACAGTTTTTGCAAATAATTACCAGAGCCATACTTTACATTTTTATATTATTTAATTTCTATTGAAAATATATGCACTCTGACAAAAAAGGAGAGGCAGTTATCTACAGATGGATGTGGTTAAACTTGCTGTGCTGGATTTCTACTGATCGCAATGTCTGTGTTGGAACAGTTTTCCGACTTTGAGGAAAGTCTTCCATGTGTTTAGATAGCATGGATCCGATATGCATTTTGATGCGTGTATCAAACTTTTACTTTGCACCATGTGTGAGGTCACTGGTCAGTGCCATAGCACTAACAGTCAGGGGTTTATGATACGGTGTCATAAATTCCCAATATATATACTGCAGATAATTGTGATGAACTATAAAGCCAGAGCAACACAATAGCTACTAACAGTTCAGTTTATTATGACTTGTTGGTTGTAGTTTTTACACACCATAGTGATTTCTTCACTAACGCTAGATAATAAAGGTTTTGTTAATACCATTTGCAATTGCACTCAAACATTCCCAGCTCTATAAGCTACGAAAATGCCATTTTAAACCATTGTGGTGGTACTGAAATCCACTATTATAAATTCTTAATTTAAGACACATGGGATAATACAAGTGTATTCATTTTAATATAGACTACAAGAATAGAAAATAAAATAAAGACAGTCCAAGTTGAAAACAGTTTAAAATGTTCTTTTATCTTCAAAGTAATGTGATTTCTGATGACGAAGGAGTTTTAATGAGCATTACATCAGTGCACTGGCTGATCTGGGTGTATGTTCATGGTCTTGTAAATTTCCTTGAGGAGAAGCAGAGCTGTATCTTCAGATTCCCTGAGGAAAGAGACAAAAGAATCTGTTTGTAAAACACCATGACAATGCAAGTACATAATGATATTAAGGAACATCACATACCAGTAACACAAATGACTTTGGAGTGCAAACAGGTATTCGTTGAAGCTCTCGATGGGTTTCTCTTGCAGGACGTAGTCGATGCGATTCCCTCCATTCAGCATGCCCACTTTTACTTGTGTCTCTTCCTTCTGAGGTTCAGGACCCTCGACCATCTTATCCTCCTCTGCAAACAAACAACGAGATTTCGATGTTGAGCTTGAGCTGAAGTGTGCACACTTAAATGATGAAACGTAAAGGGTAAGATGATATTCAGTGGGGTTTACTTACCTTCCCCTTGCTGCTTTTCCTCTTCTGCTTTGATTTGACTGGCGACCATGGCAAGCTGTTCATGCAGTTGAGCAGACGAGGTGTGAGCGCGAGCAAACTCATTCAGAGTCTGCCATGCACTCTTCAGAGAGCTGATGAAGCCTTGCTTTAGGTCAGAGCCCATCTTGGATAAACTCTCTTTTAATTCTGGACACAAGACGCACACAAAATATATCAAATATCACACTACTAAAATATTTAAATGCATGGAATGCACAGAAATGGTCAAATACACACCGAGGTGAAGCCTCTTTCTCCCTTTATGATGTGGGATCAAAACTGGCTCCAGCTCAATGTCAGGTAATATCATGGGTTCAATTCTGTATGCAACTGGATCCAGCTGAGTGTACAATAACATTAATGCATTAGCTACATACCTAACAGTGAGAATGTTAAAAGTTAAAAACTCTTTAGTCCTAAACCATTTTGGTTTTCAAAAGATCCGATGCTGTTGTAGAGAAAAAGTAGACAAGTTAAGACACCACGTACTGGATGGTAGATATTGAAGACCCCTTTGCAGGTGGGAAGCTGGTAAGACTCTTCGATTTTCTCCACTCCACGCACTGTCAGAAACATTCCGATTGGAGAACCGAGAGCAAAGAAATTCACCGGTTCCAAAGTCCAGAGCATGATATACCACCGACA
>NW_020526511.1:195000-197500 GCF_003368295.1 Carassius auratus | reverse complement strand
TCCTGAGAATCAAGTGAAAGACTAACACTGTGTAGGTGTTCAGCTACATCCAGTAGTTTCCAGTAGTTCAGATGTGTGTGATGTGTTTGAGTGTGTGTTACTGCAGGAACAGATCAGACGAGTGTATTACTGAGTTTAGTCTGAAGGAGTTGAACTCAAGTTGATCAGGATTGTGAAGAGCATGTTAACAGTCTGTCGCTTCATCGAGTGAGAAAAGAGTTCATGTCAAATCTTATTTGTGCCAAAGCGATGATAAATGATTCTCCTGTTATCCACCTGTTGTTCTCACTGTCTGAAGAGCTTTAATAAAGCTGACCTGAGAAACAGAGTCTAGTGAGAGTGACTGTGAGAGACTGGTCAGCAGTTGATCTGAACCCTGACCCCTAACCATCATAGAGTCAGGATTGGATTCGTTCTGGACTGGACTGGACTGTGTGTGTGTGTGGTTATGAATGAGAGGCTGATATTCTCCACTGAACTCGTCTTAATCACAGACAGATGAACGTGTGTCTGCTCCAGCTCTTTCAGTAATGCAGCACGCCGTGCGTTAGCTTTCTAAATTCATTCAGATGTTTTATTGTAGCTCGTGCTGAGTCCTGAGCAGCGAAACTTTCTGTTTGTCCTGAATTTTCATCGCACTGGAATCAGAGAAACTTAATGTGGCCATTAAAGAATCGAATGCAGCTGTGATACATGTTTCTCTTCATCATTTACAGGAGTGACGTCACCATCGTTAGCCTGATGCTAAATGTCTTCAGTCGTCCCTGCGCTCCTCCGGTGAATATCGGACACTTGTCGCAGTTTAAACACGTGACTGTCGTCCAGTGAAACGAATGGCTATTCCATTTAACAATCAAAACACTGCATTAGCATCTATCTGCCATTAGCATACATTAGACTGAGTCTCTTTTAATGCAGATTCTGGCAGTAAACCACAAATAATGCAGAAGTTATTACTGCAGTTCTTGCACCTTGAGGCGAGAGCAGCGCGTGCAGAAGGAAGCGGTTCAGCGGGGAGTGTTTTAGGAATAATTATGTACGGCTTGAATTATTCAGCTCTAGGAAAGACCTGGAATATGAACTCCACACGGTCTCATTTTCTTGCCACAAAGATTTTGTTGAACTGGATTTTCATGAGTCTCTAAAGTACTAGAACTGAGTGCATATTTAGATGTGTGTAATAAAGTTAGCAAGAGTCTTTGAGGAGCTTCTCTCACACACACAGACTCTGTAGTCTGAACACACACACACACACACACACACACACACACTCAGACATGACAGGAGTGTGAAAACACTGTCCAGAAGGACTGGAGATATTCTGTCAGAGCGATGGAGCGTCACACACACATCTTTTTATTTGTCCGCCTGGATTTGATACTTGCGTTGGTCTGATGTAGATATTGTTTATATGAATTTTAATGCAGGATAAAAAAAAATAAAAATAATAAAACATGTTCTTTGAACATTTAAAAAATGTTATCTGTTTTTGCAAATGAACTCTTCATATACAGTATATATATATATATATATATATATATATATATATATATATATATATATATATATATGTGTGTGTGTGTGTGTATATATATAGAGAGAGAGAGAGAGAGAAAGAGAGAGAGAGCGCTGTTTGTTCGTCCTCTGCATGCTTTTGTGTAGCACTCCATTCTCTAAATGAATTATGCAAATCAGGTACCAGTACAGAGACACCTATGAAGTTGGTGCAGAGTGCATTTTGCACGGTGCATTTCCCAAACTCACAGACTGAGAAAATCATATGACACATCATAGACACATCATATGACTGGAGATGTGTTCTGGATTCGTGGTTTTGTGATTTGAGGAAATGTTGGATTGAGTTCTCCAAAACCAAATTCTTAAACGAGAGTTATAGAGTCATTATCTGACCAGATATAAATATGTTGGCATCAGTGTTGTTTATCAAAACACACACACACACACACACACACACACATGGGTGTTACAGAGAGGAAGGCAGAAGTGTGTCTGAGTGGCTGTTTATTTGTGTCTCATGTACACACACACACACACACACACACACACACAGTGCAGATGTGAGAATTAATAACATCACACTTCAGGCTGTATACAGCAGCAAACAGGTCAAAGGTAAATGATGGATAATGTGTGTGTGTTTGTGTGTGAAGAGCTCTTGAGCGATGTAGGATGAGTGTTGGATGTGTTAACACAGAGCCGCATGATTGACATTCAATATGACCAGCAACTCAGCGTGTGTGTGTGTGTGTGTGTGTGTGTGTGTGTGAGAGAGACCAATTAGAGCTGCTGTCTCACACACACAGTTTTACACAAGTGCACAGCTTCGCAAATAATGAGACCAGCACTGCATGTGTGTGTGTGTGTGTGTGTGTGTGTGTGTGTGTGAGAGAGAGAGTGTGTGTGGGGGAGAGTGTTAGTGTGTGTGAGTGAGAGAGAGAGAGAGAGTGTGTGTGTGTGTGTGAGAGAGAGAGAGAGTGTG
>NW_020526511.1:135000-192500 GCF_003368295.1 Carassius auratus | reverse complement strand
AAAAAGTGATTTCTGTTAAATAAAATATCTCCATTTGAAGTGGACTAGAACTTTGTAACTTTGCAGATCTTTTTTATGCTCAAACATCAACATTACAGAATAACCAAAGTTGAAAGAGTGGAGAACCATAATAGGACCCCTTTAAAAAGTAACCTACAAAAGAATGTTTTCAGTATATTAAGAACACAATTAGTGAGCAATATTAGAGCAGTTTAAGTACATTATGGAAGTGTAGGCTACCTTTTAAACTTGGTAGTTAAATGATTAAAAGCAATATACTCCATCAATATGCAGAGAAAAGTACGATATTATTAGCAATTTCTTGAATTAGTGTGAGTATATGGAGTATTTTAAACTGTGGTGCCTGTTAAAATGATTCACAGATGTTTGTGGACTCGAGCGGTATTTTAATGTTTACTAGCTGAGGACTATTCCCCTTTACATAAGTTAATGTAAGAAAACCTTTAAAAAAGAATAATAAAGGGAGTCCTGTTTGGTTAACCTTAGTTTCGTGTTTTGTACTCTGTAGCCTAATCGTTATGAAACAGCAGAAGCCTGTGACGCGACGCTTAAGCCGCGCGCTTCGCGCTCTTTTGTGAGACCCACAGAAAGGCGGCAAGCGCGAGCACAGAGCGGGCTGTTGTCGTGACAACCGATAACGGGACTCTCGTGAAGGGGGCAGCAGAGCGCTAGTGTAGCGAGTGTGTGTGTGTGTGTGTGTGTGTGTGTGTGTGTGTGTGTGTGTGTGTGCAGTCAGTGCACGGCAGCGCGCCTCCGCTTCATCTCTCCGCTGTTTCCCGCGGATCTCTCGCGCTCTTCATCTCTTCACTGTTTCTCTGTGGATTTTCTCTGGAGATGTTTGTGTGCGGACGCACCTCGTTCCGGCAGCTGCAGGCGTGTGTTTTCCGACTGCTATGTTTTATTCCCACAGGATTCCCGGTGATCAGCGTAGACAGCCAGAGATCCACCGACAACATCACCATCAGACAGGGAGACACCGCCGTGATCCGGTAAGACGACAACTTTCCTTCCTCCGCTAACTCCTTTATCACCCCCAGCCTCCTCCTCATCGTCCGGTACCCGTTCATCAGGAACACCGGGCTCTTCCGATCAGCAGATTAATCACAGTCTGATATAAAACTGTTTTCCTAGCGAGGAATCTTCTGATCGGAAGAGTTCGAGTCTCTGTCGTGTTTTATTTCTGAAGCAGGGTTTGTTTGTTCATCTCTGTGCTGTTGATCCAGCAGAAGTTGAGCAGAAGCTCTCAGGAGCAGATGTTAAACTCACTCGAGCGAGGTTTCTGGACTGATGCTGTGTGTTTGATGCTCTGAGTTTCACACGGACCTCATCTTCACCTTTGGTTTGTCCTTTGATCAGATGATTAGCATTAGATGTTCACACCCAACACATCATCACAGCAGAAACCTGTTCAGATTCATCAGAAGCACACCCCAACACACACACACACACACACACACACACACACACACACACACACACACACACACACACACACTCACACACACACACACACACACACACACACACACTCACTCACACACACACACACACACACTCTCTCACACACACACACTCACACTGATGAGATTCAGCTCTGATGCTGTGAAGTGCAGCTGTCTGTTCGTGTTTAATATTACCAGCTAAACCTGCACATGCTGGTCTGAAAGCCTTGAAGTGGTTTCAGTTTGAATGCAGACAGTGTTTGTGTTCTGTCTTGAGACGCTCTGATTCTGTGGTTGTGTGTGATTCTCTGGTTGTGTGTGATTCTCTGGTTGTGTGTGATTCTGTGGTTGTGTGTGATTCTGTGGTTGTGTGTGATTCTCTGGTTGTGTGTGTGTGTGTAGAGGCTCTTCCAGTGTGTTGGTGTGCTTCAGGAGACTCGTTCACACTGACTTCAGCAGCACTAGAGCCCTGAACCGATTTAAGGCCGTTGGGGTTGTATTTTCTTTCACCTCGTGTAGATTTGTTCATGGTTTTTAGGATCAAGGCTCGTCTAACATCTGCTCGTGTTGAATCTTCTGCCAAACGGCATCTGCACAAAATTAGTTTTATTGCAGTTTTCACATCAACAACAAAAAATCAGTGTTGTTCCAACTTAATCAGTGTATAAGATTAAGTGTATTTAATTTATCAAAACTGCAGTTCACTTCTACCCTAGTGAAAAATACTCAAATACTCATTTACATATTTATGTATTTGATTAAAAAAATACCCTTCAACGCGCAGTATGGAATTTTTGGCCACCAGGGGTCACTCAATCAAAATAATAACATAAGACGTAATTTGATGACGTGGGGAAAGAGTGTAAGGCTCATGGGAGTTGTTGTTCATTGGAACATGCGCTCTGTCGCTCCTTATCATTCCTCACTCATTCTAACTTAGTATTTTGACAATCACGTCTTTTCGAACGGACAGATATAGATGGTTTCAACGGCAACAACATAAACAAACGTTACTGCGCGTGAGCGCTTTTGTGGACCTAACTTAACTTCCGGACCGGTAGACTTTCAAATAGAATCAATAACAACAGCCAAGTTCGTCTAGAGTAGATATTTTTTGATAACAAACAAAATGTTTGCTGCGTGGATCAGGTGGACTTAATGAAAATGCAATTCATTATTTGCCAACAGGAGATGTTTTAAAGCAGAGACATAAAGCGCGAGAAATAGAGGTTTCCCCAGTAACAGCTGTAAACAAAAGCTGGTACGCTCTCACGCTGCTATCAGGCATATAACATGCACGTCTTCTTTCAGAAATACAGCGATTTAAAAACACCTGTGCCTCGTTTTGATATTTAAACATATAAATGTAAGGAATTATTATTATTAAACGTGCAATAAGTAACGTTACTCAATGAAGCCTTTTTGAAAAAAAATCAGTTTAAAAATTGTAGAGTCTCCAAAAATAAATAAATGTATGGGAAACACACCCCGCAGCACAACCACCTGAGCCCAACTTCAGTCTACTCATCACCTTAACTTTAACTGCGTTTGTAGAAGGCACCGCAGCCAGACCGATATACACAACACAGACCGGAGGTTAACTTAGATCCAGGCGCGTGCGCCCGATGAAACCGTCTATATGAATTATCAGACCCCTATCAAATCAATATTCCATCTAGCTAGTAGTAATATATGTTAAAAAACACGGTTGCCTTTCGTTAATAATAATAATTACGTTATACTATGATATCGAACAAGTTAGAGAACTGCATTTGAAGCTACTTTATTCAGCTAGATATAGAACAAATGTAGATTTAAATGAGAGCTAGTGCGTCTGCGTTTTACACAAGACATCATCGTTTCACAAAATATACGGATATATAAAGTTAGCTGAATGGGTGCATACCTGTTTATCAGAATGCAAGCGAGTTCGGCATCTCTCTGTAGTTTCAGCTTGTCACGAAGCTCTCTCTATCTTGGAAATGCAACTCCAATATTTACCCGTGTCTTATGCTTCTCTTGTCCCAAAACCATCTCGGGTCATTTATTTCACGCGTGCGTTTGTGCTTCACAGAACGTGCAGGCAAAGCACAATCATGATCCATAACTAAGTTATTGACTGAGGTTTAAATACGAATATAAACTATATAAATATAAAATATAATAGTCTCGATCAAGGCTACTACTTTTTCTTCTTCGTCTCGTCTTTGTTTCTGTTCCCCTTTGTATTGGCGATTCCGCAGGAAGTTAGAAAAACTAGAGGGGTCAAAGTTTATATGACGTCATAGCCGGGCGACAAAACGGAAATAAAGAAACGTGCCGTGTCTTCTAATTAAACTATAATTTTCTCCGGATTTGAAAGTTCGTGGAAACTGTCGGGATGATGTAAGTACACAACTAAAAAATATATATATCATAGATATAGTGATTTCTGCTATTTTTAAAGCAGAAAAATTACATATTGCGCCTTTCAATTATACTTTTGGTTTACTAAACTGGTATACTTCAAGTATGGTAAGTTATAACTAATTTTGTGTTAGATGCAGTTTAATTGTGTGCAGGGGCGTAGCACCAAATTCTGGGCCCTGTATGCTCTCAGTGTCAGTGGACCCCCTACACATGCCATTGTACAATGTGGGTTAGCAAAATGAAAATTCAATTTTGAATGAGTTATTTGAATATAAACAAGTATAAATAGTGTTTAAATCTATTTGGCCTACTTGTGCTCAAATACCTTTAAACCTTAGGCTACATCGGGTTTGTGTACTAAAGTTTTGATCCATGATACTGATGCAAGTTTTAAATTAAAAACATGTATTTTTGAACAGGAGAACACGAGACAACTGTACCCTCAGAAACCAATCAAATAAGCGAAGTGTGCCATAATGAAAAAAAATGTCAACTAAAAAAATAAAATAAAAGTCAAATGAGATGTAATCTACATCCCAGTAAATGCCCACTGACGTGTCTTTTTGTTTGTCTTTTTAGTTTTCCAACTTTGAAAATTCCCAGAATTTTGCAACCCTATTCATTGGCTTTGATAACATCATGAATTTATTGAGCATTGACTATAGCTTTTAAGCACAGCACTGTGCTGCAATGCTGGGGCTTTTCACCAAACAAAAATGATAATTTGCTTTACTGCTCAAATCAACATTACCTGTGTGCACTTGAGAACACAGTGATATTGGTAGAGTGTCTGGCACTGAGTTCATTCTCTCAGTTGGTGTTATCAATATATTTTGAAATGAATAATGACATCAATTGGAGGGACCAATTAATTTGAATTAGGCTAAAAAAAAAAAAAAAAAAAAAAAAATTTGATAAAAAAGAAGATTTGATGGGATTTCAAAGGGCCCTCTCCCTGGACTCTCCCTAGACGGGGCCCGGGGTAGTCAGGTCCACTTTCCCCCCCACTACCACGCCCATGATTGTGTGCAGAAGTCCAACTATAGATGAACTGAAGTGCTGAAGTGTCTTACATTTAAAGAATAAATATTATTCAAAGATCATACAGTCCTCATCATTAGCGACATTAAAACACATTTAGGTTTAATGTTAGAAATGTGCTTTGTGCACACTAATAGTTCTCCAAATAAATTATAATTATCATTTTTATTTCAGTAAGTATCAAGTGATATGTCAGTAAATATATTAATAGATTTAAATCATACATATTATGAAATGATGAATTGAATGCTATTTGTGTTTCACTAGAGTAGGATTAGTGTGACTTTATTATTTGCGTTCGGTGTGTGTCCAGCTGCTAGTATCACAGCGTCAGAAACAGAATAATCTGCTGTGCATTAATGGAGCAGAAGATGACGTTTTCACAGTGACGACGGCTTCAATTAGAGCGACTCGTTAAGATGAAGCTCCCTGTGGTCTTACGGCTTTTGTCACTGTTTAACCCATGAGCACTCAAGCAAAACTAGACAGAGAAATGTGATAAATTAATTCAGTCATCTGTTTAATAAAAGATGCAGAGAAGCGCTGGAATAATGAAAAACAGGGAATAACTCAGTAACTCTGAAGTATTCATGTCCTAGCCTAGCACGCAGAAATAACTGGTCGTATAAAGCAGAGATTCACAATCAAGGCTACATCAGATCTATAAGACACTTCATTAAACTTTCATTTCATCATCATTTATTCACCTCTAATTTCTTCTGTGAAATATTTTTCTGCACGATGAAAGAGGATTGTTTACCGATGCGGACGGGAAAAGCCTGAGGAACTGTTTTTATCTCTTGTTTCTGCTAGAGATTGCAGTTCCTGTCTGGAGCGTGTGTTTATCTCGCGGTCGCTCGTGCATTGGACACACAACGTTTAGTGCTGCACAAATAATCACATTTCTAATCACGATTACAATTATGGATGTCACAATTACGCAATCGTTTAAATGGGCAATTAATCGGTCAAAGTCAACTTATGTTATTCTGCACGCTTAATATATGTTTTTTTTTCTTTTTACATGTTATCTTTAGGGTTTTTTCATTATTTTAGTTTGACACTTGAGGCTTAATACAATAGAAAAGCACTAAAAGTTTTTCAGCTAGAGTGTTTTCAACTTTATTTTCATATAAAGATATGGCATGCAGTAGCATCAAATCATGGTATAAACATCATTCTGTGATCATTTAAATTAATAATCGCAATTATAATTTCAAGGGAATAATAAAGGGAAAAATACATTTTTGTCATAGTGCAGCCCTAGTTTGAGTATCTTTGCGTCAGAATGGTTTGTTTTGCATGATAAGCTCAGAGAAAGCAAGCATGTGAAGCACGTTATCTCTCCTGTGGACTTCTGGGGTTTATCGTTATTCGTAACGCCACTAGCGCACCATCCGAGCAATTAGCTTAGCGTTGCTGGTCTTCTCAAACGAAGGAGTGATCCCAAACAGGATGTGATTGTCTTCAGCACTTCCTGTGAAGAGCTCGGTCCTTCAGGGCCACCAGGATTAATTAGCAAAGCTGTTTATCACGTTCCACCAACAATAGGACATACAGTGCTTTTTGTTTATGCCATTCTGCAAGTGTATTTGACAGATATCATGTTTACTGCTTATTAAATGATAGCAGCTATCTGGGGCATTGGTGTTTAATTTGCGGCCCGTAATTGTGGGCCTGTGATTTGCTGCTCTTTATATCTGAGGTGTGAAGTTCCCCTCCAGTGTTCAGGGCCGTTTTCCCACAATGCTGTAATTTTAATTGGTTTTTAACACTTCTGGCAGCGGTGCTGGCTGCAGGCTGCGTCTCTGAACGAGAAGAGTCATTGTTGGTTTATTCTAACATCCTCTTCAGTGAAAGCAATACTCAAAGTCAATTATCACTTGAGTAACAGTAACAGCACACGTCTGCGCTATTTTAGAAAGAGACTGTGGAGAGCTGGGTTTTGCCCTGACTCGAGTGTTTTCACCTCACCTTGTCTCAGTTTAGCCATTAGCACTCACGCTAGCATCAACACAGCGTTTCTCAGAGATTAGCGTGCAGTTCATTACCCTCGCAGTTAAAGGCTATAGCAACTAATGAATAAAATCAATTATAAACAATAAAGAAAATCATCATCAACAAATCTGTGACCCTGGACAACAAAACCAGTCTTAAGTGTACATTTTTCAAAATTAAGATTTATACATCATCTGAATAAATGATCTCTCATTGATGTGTGGTCTGTTCGGAGGACAATATTTGTCTGAGATACAACTATTATAAATCTGGAATCTGAGGGAGACAAAAACATCTAAATATTGAGAAAATCATCTTTAAAGTTGTTCAGATGAAGTTCTTAGCAATGCATATTACTAATCAAACATTAGGTTTTGATATTTACGATAAAAGATTTACACAATATCTTCATGGAACATGATCTTTACTTAATATCCTAATGATTTGCACTTTATTCTACGGTGCAGTGAACCCTGAGTCTTGAGCCTTGTCCCTAGGAGCCCTCGTCGGGGGGGAAACAAACCCCAGGTCCTCTTCTAAAAGTCATGTTTGACCGGTCCATCCAGTCTTAAAGAGAGCTCCACTCACACTGTTTCCCATTAAATTACATCATATTTGTCCCAAATTAATGGTAATGTACATAATGACTTCATCCTTGGTTCGAAGATTGTGTCATTTGTATTTTTCAGCAAAACTTTTGTCTTTCTATGGCTCTAATATATTCCATGTTTCATACAGACTGCAGTAGATCACAGTTTCTCATTCTAGTTGCTCAAACTCATTGATAAACTCATTGACAGTAACAATACTTTATACATAATTACATGCAAGTAACCCAAAGCCAAACCCTAATCCTAAAACTAACCATATAGTAAGTACAAGTGGTTAATTAATATTACTCGATTTCTAAATGTATTACACTGCAACAAGGACACCTTAAAATAAAGCGTAACTGTGTATAGTTTAATGTGGCTTGTCCTGAGAGGAACGTGTGCTGTTTACAGCGTTTGAGATGTGGTTTCTTCAGCCCATAACATCAACATTTGTGTTTTTATCTGTAAATGGTAGAAAGTCACATGATTATTTTCATTTTGAATACAGGCTAGTCCTGAAGATATAGAATAGAGCGCAATAGTGCTGATACATATACATTTGACTAAAATATTTCTAACTAAAGAAATGTTTAAAGTTCTACACATAGTAATTGTGTTTATTTGGGAGCAGTGACAGTGAATGTAATGTAGTCATCTTCAGATGTGTGAATCCTTCACTCTTTAGTCTTCAGTACCAGCACAACACTGGGCAGGATGTACGTAACTTTAAATGATTGATTATAAATATTAATAAGATTTGGATTTGACCTGATTAATGGAGTGAAGAACCATCAGATGAGTGTCCCGAGGGGAGCTGGTATTGGTGTCCCATTAGACTGTGCTCGGGTCAGGCTTGTGTCACAGCTGCGGTGCTAAAAGCTCTTCCACCTAATCCCAGTCCACTTCCTGTTTGACTACACACATCTCTCCCTATCACACCCTGTCCATTCCTGTATCATCTTCTGTTCCTGCGAGTGAAATCGGAGGCGTTCGTCCCAGATCTGCTCTGTTATGTTGGTGACTATCAGAGGATTGTTTCTGCAGTAAATGGACTTTCTGAGTGAGGTGAATTCAATACTGTGTTAAAACTGCTTCGCTCTGGAAGTCTGATCGATAACGAGTCAAGAAGGCAATGTTAGAAGTCACAAATGACTGCTGGGTCATTAATCACACTCCAAATCACATCAGCGTTTCAGCTAATCAAGGTCTTGTGTTTAAGTTAAGACATTTATACACCAAATATATTTTCCAAAAGGCCTTGACTTAACATGAACACTGCACGTTTTAAAATCAAAAACAGCCACAAATGTTTTTATATCACTGTATTTCAGAAGGAAACCGACTGTATCCAGAAAACGTTTGATGTTATTTTCATTTATTCTTGTATGTAATGCCTGATAAAGCAGTGTTTGTGAGTTTAGTGCTGCTTTGTGTATCTCTCCTGCTCTAATAGCGCCTCCTGCTGGCAGAAGCATAATCTGCATATTCATATCTATTTATATTTATACAAATAGAGTGTAAGGCTTTGGGAAACACTGCATTGTAAGGGTCACAATTATCCATCTTTCCTTACATCTTTTTTTACAATTATCCATTGTGACGAGTCAGCTGCCTCCTCCCTGATTGTCACCGGCACCCCGTCCTAAATCTCCGCTCTTCACCAGGCTCCTGACAGGGCGCCACTAGGGACATGAGCTGCCGGACCCGAGATCCGGAGGAGAACCGCACCCGTTAACACAGCCGACGGGTCAGGATGCCGGGCCGTCCATCCCCTGCCAGCGCCGCAGCCAATGAGAGTGATGCAGCCGGCCGCTAGAGGAAGCCGCCGCCCCTCACGCCCCGGACAGAAGAGGGGAGCGCCCGCCGGACTCCGCCCCTTACCTGGACCCTTCCTCCATGAACACTGCCCCTCCCACACGAACCCCGCAGCACGACGAGGACACCAGATTCCCTGTTGTTTTGGACACTCTTCCCCTTTGGCCACCTTTTATCCCGTTTTATTTGATTTTCTGTTAATAAAAGCCTCTCCGAGGCCTGACGCCACGCCCACTGTGTCTGTCTTGTGCTCCTCCCACACCATCAGTTGGATAATCTGTGGCTAGGGTTATATAAATAAATATTTGCGTTCAGACGCATTTTTCCCTCAGTCGGTCGCACGAGCACATGATTTGGTCGCTTTTTTTTTCAGCGAAAGTAGTTAGCACTAAACCTGTTGTTTTCTTCAGTATTTTTGATCTGATTTTGTGAAATTCCTCTTTTGCTGTGCTATAAGACGGTCTTCGGATGCTGTCACTTTAGAATTTGTGCACCCCTAATTTTACTTATCATATTTAGACAACCTTGTCCTGTTTTTGTTTATTGTGAGCATTTTAATACGGTTTTAGTAAAAGTTTCGGCATGCTGTTCAGTGGTTAAACTGATCAAAATAATTTTTGCTCTAATTTATTATCGTAATGATGTTGTCATTTGAGAATACTTTTGTGTTTCAGGTACTGCACTTTCTCCAGTAAACACAAATCAATAGAATATGGACACATGGTGTATTTTACCTCATCTAATGTACTGATTTATTATAGGCTTTTTATTATATAAATGATGAACACTAAAGACTTATGCATTATGACATTATGAAAACAGCTAAAACAAACAACAGATATTATAACATCCTAGTAATTCCACTAATTCCATAATTGTAATAGAAATAGTCTATTGCTCTATTAAAACAACAGCAGTTGAGTAAGTGCATTAATTCAGAGTTTACAATCACAAACAGTGCATTTGGGATCTCATGACACAACACAGACCGGCTGAACGATCAGATGCTAAACAGATCATGGGTGCCAGATTGATTAAAATAAGTGAAACACCGGGCAGTGATGCATCAGTTTAACAGCGAAGCTCTGATTTGGGGATTTTAACTTTGGATATCTGGCAACTGCACTCATGAACTCATAACTGCATAGTCGTGTGGATGCGCTCTTCTCTTAACAACACACTAGAACAAAGATTCCCTTACATTATTTTAAAGTACCCTATAATCTCATTATAATATTACAGACTTGCCCAGCACATGTTGCAGTTCACTGTATTTTCATTTTCAAAGTGTTTCCAATGATATTTCAAGCAATAATAAACCATCATGATGAACAGAGAGCATCTGAAGTGTCTCTGCAGGAAATAATGCATTATTTATCGGACAAATTCTCTTATCGGATAGATAATGATAACAGAAAAATGAACATTTATCGGCTCATAGTTTATTGACCTTATTGTCTTCTCGAGTAATGGGAAAATAGCTTGTCAACAAACAATTTTCGTCATACTTTTCATTAACGAAATTAACACTAGCTCATTGTAAACATATCTCAGAGTTGTGTCTCGAATGTAAACAGACAGCACAAAAAATGGGATGTGTTCAACAGATCGTATTGGTGCATTAAGCCATAAAGAGGTCATGTGACCTTCAGAAACACTGGCTTATACTGCGCATCGATTCACAAACTATTTTAAGCAGTAGTCGTCAGTCTAGATGGGTCCTGATGCAGAAGAGTTTGAGCTCTACAGAGTCAGAGGAAGCTGCAAACTCTGCTGGGTGTTTTTGCTCTTTGTTTCTCCAGAAGAAAGGCAGCACTGACTGCTCATCAGGGAAGAGATGTGGGTTAAAATCAATGCTGGTGAGCTGTGCACCGTTATACTACACACACACACACACACTCATATACAAACACACACACACATACACATATACAAACACACACACACTCATATACAAACACACACACACACTCATATACAAACACACACACACACACACATATACAAACACACACACACTCATATACAAACACACACACACACACTCATATACAAACATACACACACACACACACTCTCACACACGCACACACACTCATGATGTCATGATGAACAAACACCCGTGAGCTGTCAGTTTTACCTGATTTCAGACGAGTTCAGACTCTGAACTAGTGGATTGTTTTGATGTCCAGTGCTGATATGGATGTATATATCTGTTCCTCTACTATAAGATAATAGAAGCACATGCATATCTGCGAACAGCTTTCACATTTCCAGGATTTTCAGAAGCAGAAGTTGTCTATAGCATTGAATGGCTGACAACTCAAATATAGATTTTTGTGTTCCATTCCCTCAAATAGCAAAAGAAAAACTTCATGATAGTGCTTTCATGACTTTCAGAAAGAGGGAAAAATAGAGAGACTGTCACAAGAGAGAAAGATGTCAAATATACCATCACGCCCACAGACGCTTAGAAACAGCAACGGCAACTAGTTTTTGGAATTTAATGTTAAGGTAATATAATGCAAATGTTATGTTATAAATATTATAAATATTGTGTTTGTGCACTAAAATGTGTCATTACAGTGTGAAGGGCCCATTAGTTACAGTCATTACAATAGTTATTTAAATAGTTACAGTCATTACAGTAGTTGCAGTAGTTAGTGATTACAGCAGTCGCTGTAGTTACAGTAGTTAGTCATTACAGTAGTTACAGTCATTACAGTAGTTGCTGTAGTTACAGTAGTTAATCATTACAGTAGTTACAGTAATTACAGTAGTTGCTGTAGTTACAGTAGTTACAGTCATTACAGTAGTTGCTGTAGTTACAGTAGTTAGTCATTACAGTAGTTACAGTAATTACAGTAGTTGCTGTAGTTACAGTAGTTAGTCATTACAGTAGTTACAGTCATTACAGTAGTTGCAGTAGTTAGTGATTACAGTAGTCGCTGTAGTTACAGTAGTTAGTCATTACAGTAGTTACAGTCATTACAGTAGTTGCTGTAGTTACAGTAGTTAATCATTACAGTAGTTACAGTCATTACAGTAGTTGCTGTAGTTACAGTAGTTAGTCATTACAGTAGTTACAGTCATTATAGTAGTTGCTGTAGTTACAGTCATTACAGTAGTTGCTGTAGTTACAGTAGTTAGTCATTACAGTAGTTACAGTCATTACAGTAGTTGCAGTAGTTAGTGATTACAGTAGTCGTTGTAGTTACAGTAGTTAGTCATTACAGTAGTTACAGTCATTGCAGTAGTTGCTGTAGTTACAGTTATTATAATAGTTGCAGTAGTTAAAATCAATGCAGTAGTTGCAGTCATTACAGTAGTTGCAGTAGTTACAGTAGTTAGTAATTACAGTAGTTGCAGTAGTTACAGCCATTACAATAGTAACAATCATTACAGTAATTGCAGTAGTTACAGTCGTAAGTCAATACAGTAGTTACAGCCATTACAATAGTTGCAGTAGTTACATTCATTGCAGTAGTTACAATATTTACAGTCATTACAATAGTTACAGTCATTACAGTAGCTTCAGTAGTTACGGGCATTACAGTAGTTACAGTCATTACAGTAGCTTCAGTAGTTACGGGCATTACAGTAGTTACAGTCATTACAGTAGTTGCTGTAGTTACAGTCATTACAATTGTTACAATCATTACAGTAATTGCAGTAGAGTCGTAAGTCAATACAGTAGTTACAGCCATTACAATAGTTCCAGTAGTTACATTCATTGCAGTAGTTAGTCAGTACAGTAGTTACAATATGTACAGTCATTACAATAGTTAGTCATTACAGTAGCTTCAGTAGTTACAGGCATTACAGTAGTTACAGTCATTACAATAGTTACAATCATTACAGTAATTTCAGTAGTTAGTCGTTAGTCATTACAGTAGTTACAGACATTACAGTAGTTGCATTAGTTACATTCATTGCAGTAGTTAGTCATTACAGTACTTACAATATTTACAGTCATTAAAGTAGTTACAGTATTTAGTCATTGCAGTAGTTACAGTAAATACAATCATTGCAGTAGTTAAAGTCATTACAGTAGTTAGTCATTACAGTAAGCTTCAGTAGTTACAGTCATTACAGTATTTACAGTCATTGCAGTAGTTACAGTAGTTACAGTATTTACAGTCATTGCAGTAGTTACAGTAGTTACAGTATTTACAGTCATTGCAGTAGTTACAGTAGTTACAGTCATTGCAGTAGTTAGAGTCGTTACTGTAAGCTTCAGTAGTTACAGTCATTGCAGTAGTTACAGTATTTACAGTCATTGCAGTAGTTACAGTATTTACAGTCATTGCAGTAGTTACAGTATTTACAGTCATTGCAGTAGTTAGAGTCGTTACAGTAAGCTTCAGTAGTGACAGTATTTACAGTCATTGCAGTAGTTACAGTATTTACAGTCATTGCAGTAGTTAGAGTCGTTACAGTAAGCTTCAGTAGTTACAGTATTTACAGTCATTGCAGTAGTTAGAGTCGTTACAGTAAGCTTCAGTAGTTACAGTATTTACAGGCATTGCAGTAGTTACAGTAAAGTCATTGCAGTAGTTACAGTATTTACAGTCATTGCAGTAGTTACAGTATTTACAGTCATTGCAGTAGTTAGAGTCGTTACAGTAAGCTTCAGTAGTTACAGTATTTACAGTCATTGCAGTAGTTACAGTATTTACAGTCATTGCAGTAGTTAGAGTCGTTACAGTAAGCTTCAGTAGTTACAGTAGTTGTCCGGGTGTTTTCTGTGCTCTTTCTGAATGTGGATGGGGAGATCGAGTCGTCCAGCTCTGCTTGTTTTCTCTGTCTGAAGTCTCTTGTAAACTGTTTTGGCAGCGTTCTGTGATGAATAATAATCTGGTGGCATCTGCCAAAAACCTTTCCTTGAATGAGTCCGTCCCTGTCCTGTACACTATCACTGGAGATGAAGGAGAATCAGCCCTGATTACATCTGATTTCTCTGGGGATTCAGTAATAGATGTAAGGGAAGATGGCTCCGGCGTGTCTGGTTTACCTGCTGGAGCCGGCTCTGAGATCGTCTGCTGGAAGAACAGTTCATGGGAGATTCATGAGTGTGTGGTTAAGCACTCAGAGTAATAGACCAGCCTCTAATAGGAGCTGATTGATTGAGTCTGATTCACTGATCTCGCCTCAAATCACAGGCCACACAGACAGGAACAACTCACAGGAACAAAATAACATTTGTGTATAACATCGATTAATTGCTGCTTTGAATGATTACATTATTGTGGCATCCATAATTGTAATCGCAATTAGTAATCTGTTTAATTGTGCATCCCAAGTGTGTGTGTGTGTGTGTGTGTTTATAAGCTGTAATTTGGAAACAAGCTGAACAAAGCTGAGCTAAATGACAGACTTTCATTTGGTTTCATAGATGAAATATAAAAGGAGTCTATGTCTGTTCACACACACACACACGTATGTTGTGTTCTCATGACGTCTGTAATACTTGCACTTCCTTTTTATAGTTCTGTTGTAGCTCTTGCTGGATTTGTTGTGTAATATATAGATATAGATGTTATACAACGAATCAGGTTTCACAAGGAAAACCATTTCAGCGATCTGCTGTGGGTCAAAGTTTAACTTGCCCTGCCACAAAATTAAATACTTTCTGTTGTTATTGTTTCTGATCTGTTATCTTGTGTTCTAATAAGCTTATATCACACCTATAGTTTAGATGCCAATTAAATTTAATATTCTCTATTTCAATTTCAATACCACAGCAAAAATCTCTCTTCAAAAATAAACATAAATATAAAGTTTATTAACATTATTAAAGAGAAGCGACAGCCTGTGAACAAAATACAAATAATAGCACAATTAAACATAGACCTGTAGCTCAAAGACAGAACTGAATGATGAGGTTTTTATGTTTGTAGGTGTTCAGGTACAGAAATGGAAAAATCACACAGAAAATGACATTTGTATAGGGCTGTAATTAATGATTATTTTAATAATCGATTAGTTGGTTGGTTATTTTTTCATTGTATCGATTAATCAGATTAAAACCCCTGTTTTTTTATTTTTCATTTTACTGACAAAAACACAGATTCCAGATTCTGCTCAATGTCCAACTGTGCCAACAGATGCTATGAAAACATACAGTGCTTAATTTATTAGACCACCTGTCATAAGACAAACACACAAACAACAAAACACACATACAAAAAATATATGTAATTCTAAAAATGACAAATAACAAACTGAAACAACTAAATAGTATTTATCCGAATAATAACTAAAGTGGCCTCCTCAGCTCAGTGCTTGCAGGCATTGTTTAGGAACTTTGTGTGTCTGAATAAAAAACACTATAAAGCACTTCTTTCACAGATAACAGCAATCATTTTATTATAGCGTTGTAGGCGTTATCTTTCAAACCCAAAAGCTTTTTAATTGCTTGAATATTTAAATTTACAAGACTTAAAAACACATGCAAATTATCAAATTTCGTTACAAAGCTTCAGTGTCCCAATCAGGCAAATGACAAATCAGTCTACTGTCCCGAACATCTTTCAGGTCGGTCAGTCCTTATTGTCCAGCGCTGCATATAAAGTGTGTGTGTGTGTGTGTGTGTGTTCATGTACTCGTTTAGCTTTAACTACTATAGTGGAGTATCCTGACAGCCGTCCTGAGGATGTTTATGTGTCCTCAGGAGATAAAATGCTCATGATGTGCTCAGGTTTCTGTGACAGAAGCCCAGTGGAGGTTTGTGAGTTGAGCTGTGTTAAAGTGAGTGTGTGAGTTTTCAGAACAAACTCTCATTAAACGCTACAGACGTACAGATCCTCGAGCGAGCGCTAGCTTCATACGTCTTTCTGTCACCGATGGAGTTTCGTTCCTCTGGCTTGCTTAGTTGGGGTCACTTCATCTACAGCGATATCATTGACTTGATTGCTAATAAATGCACAGACACTATTTAAACTGAACAGAGATGACATCACTGAATTCAATGATGAACTGCCTTTAACTATTATTTTCTTAATGGATGTAGTTCAGTTGCTTTGACACTATCTGCGTTGTTTAAAGCACTATATAAATAAAGGTGACTAGACTTAACTTGACATTGACACGTATTAAATAAATCTGCAGCTTTATGGCACCAGTGTCTCCTTCAGGTCCTGGAGCGCGTGAGTCATGCGGAGGTGTGAGGGAGAGTAATTAGACTGTAATCCTGTTTTACTGTAGTGAAGCCACACATTACACTGAACCTGACTGAGACGAGAGAGAGACAGCGTTCTGAAGATCAGCCGCACACTTATTATTATTATTATTATTATTATTATTATTATTATTAAATGCTTTTATTGTGTTGCTGTGCAGTTCGACTTACACATCTCACACAAGACCATGATAGATCCATAATAACTGCCACAGGATTCCATCCCTCTTCTGATGCTCTTCAGGAAGATCTTCTTCACATCTGCGCTCCTCACGACTGAGACTGAGAGGTTTAGATCTGACTTCACTGATGTTCAGTCAGGAAACACAGAGTAGACACTGTTTTACTCGGTCTTTTATGAAATGTAAATAGATGAAGTTTCTTCTATTACAGGCTAATGTGTGTTTGTTAAATGGTGTCTAGATGGTTGTGAAATGAAGCTGTAGATAATGAACGTCTGCTCACAGTCTGAGGATCTGGTTCGTGATCTGAGGCAGAGAACGGACTTGAGTTCTTCTGGGTTCATCTGGTCTGTGATCATCAGATGAACATTAACACAAACACTGACGAGTAAATATGACGAGTGTATGAGACAGATCCAGAGCTTCAGATCTCACACACAGCTCATTCTCACATCAACTTCTGTCAATCTCTCAGAAATAGTTTCAATGTGTTTTATGTCCTGTACAAGAGATCTCACTGTATCTCACAATGTGTGTGTGTGTGTGTGAGTGTGTGTGTGTGTGTGTGTATGTGTGTGTGTGTGTGTGTGTGTGTGTGAGTGTGTGTGTGAGTGTGTGTGTGTGTGTGTGAGTGTGTGAGTGTGTGTGTGTGTATATGTGTGTGTGTGTGTGTGTGTGTGTGTGTGTGTGTGTGTGCGTGCGTGCGTGCGTGCGTGCGTGCGTGTGTGTGTGTGTGTAGAGCAGGTTAGTGGGCGGTTGGATGAACGTCTTGTTTAGTAAAAGCATTATTAGAGACCAGTGAGATCATGAGGAATGTGAAAGTCTGTGGTGAAAAGAGGAAATATAATGTATGATAACTCTTCATTAACATTCATCCTTTATTGGTAAAGTGTTCAGCCGTCTGGCCGTGAACGAGCGTGTGCTCTGAATACAACTCCTTCTGTTGTGTTTCATTAAATCCATTACACTACACAGAAACACACACACTCAGATGAAGCTTTACTGGTTGTGTGTTGATGATCAGATGTGCGCTGGTCCGGCGGAGCGTTAGCTCCTCGTTAGCCGTGATCTCAGCGTCTCCAGCGTGAGCTTCTGGATAGAGTCTCGGTCGGTGCTCCATTAAACAGAGCGTCTTTGAGGATTTGGGTCAAGAAGTGGGTTGCCCCAGTTTCTGTCCGACTCAGAAGCGCAGGAAAGGTGTTTGGTCTTCAGATGATGTTCAGATAGATTAGTGACGGGCTTCTCTGGCCCTGGAGGTTCAGTGTCCTCCAGCTCTAATCAAACACTGCTGTCATCCTCAAACAGTGCTCAAGACGTCCGTCGAAGACCCTCGTTCTCCCCCCGCATCGGCTCAGAGACGCGCAGAAGAAGAAGGAAGGAGTTAGAGATCATCTGTAGACCAGACTGTATCTGCAGAGGATACGATAGCTAGGCTAACACACACTTAAAATATGAATTGCTGCAGTCAGTTTAAAAATTTTATAATTTTTTAATTTGTTAAAAATGTAAATATATAAATTATATATTTTAAATATAATACATTTAATAAGCATCAGCTTCTGCCATTTCTGTTCAGACGAAGCAGCACAGCATTTAATATATGTTTAAAAAATGTGTTGAAGTCGTACATAAAACAAAGATTATTGGAAAACATTTTGTTACTTGCATCTCTTTGTAATTATTTGTCAAATTTACTAGCTTTGCTTTTCTGAGTGAAACTCGTTAATTATATTCATATTCTATACTTTTTTGTGATATTTTAAAGTGCCGATGATAGCATGCTGTAACACTGAATGATGTAACGATGATGCTGATCTCTGATTGGTCAGGAGTGGAGATCACATGATCACAGGTGAGTTTCACAGGTAGATGTTTATTATAGACGCACCTCATCCATATTTCATTCTCAGGTCTGTCACAACACACTCACACCTCAGCCTCAGCATAACAGCTCAGGTGCATGCGCTGCAGGGGCTGATGGGAGATTTCAGCACAATACAGTGTGTTCTGTGACTCTCATGACAGTCTACCAAAATAGAGAGACTGAGCTGAAAGATTTACTTTGACTTTGTGTGAGTGTGTGAGAGTGTGTGTCTCTGTGTGTGCGTGTGTGTGAGAGTGTGTGTCTGTGTGCGTGTGTGTGTGCGTGTGTATGCGTGTGTGAGAGTGTGTGTGTGCGTGACTGTGTGTGTGTGCGTGTGTGTGTGCGTGTGTGTTTGTGTGTGAGTGTGTGTGTGTGTTTGTGTTTGTGTGTGAGCGCGTGTGTCTGTGTGTGAGTGCGTGTGCATGTGTGTGTGTGCGCGTGACTGTGTGTGTGTGTGTCTGTGTCTGTGTGTGTGTGTGTGTGTGTGCATGAATGTGTGTGTGTGAGTGCATGTGTGTGTGTGTGCGTGACTGTGTGTGTGTGAGTGCATGTGTGTGTGTGTGTGTGTCAGTGCGTGACTGTGTGTGTGTGTGTGTGTGAGTGCGTGTGTGTGTGTGTGAGTGCGTGCGTGTGTGTGTGTGTGATGTGAGGTTAATATATTCTGGGCATTTCCGCGGAGCACATTTAGCTCCACCACAGAAGCTCTCATTCTTTCATTAGAGTTTGCAAGACAAGAAAATCTTTGCACTAAAGGGAATACATTAAACCAAATGCATTTTCCTTCCAGCAAATCAATGCAGCTTGAGTTAAAGGAACATAGAAAGTCCTGTTCCTGTCCAGAGAGAGAGTGAGCGCTCACAGTGCCAGCGCTACGATGCTAACCGCTAGTCGCTAAGTTCCTGTACGACTAACTGAAGCGATGCAGACGAGGCCTTGTTCCTCAGCGCCGCTCTCCATCACCTTTCAGAAGAGCTTTAGCTCCGACAGTAATGAGCGGTTTGAGCGTCAGTCTTTCACAGGGTTAGCAGGATTAGAAGCCTCCGCTATTATCAGTCAGCCGTGACCGACTCCAGCAGAGGATTGCCGCACAATGCAGATTCATCGAACACGCTCTCTCTGCTCATGATTAAGCAGCGTGTCTCTTAGCGTGTTTATACCGTGTGGTGTTTGTGGGCCGTCGATGCGTTCCCGTGAGTGAGGATCTCCAGCCCACATCTCTCCGTGATTCACTTCACGCTCTGTTACAGGCCTCAGATGTCCTCTTTAATGATGTGAGAGGAACAGTAAATGATTCCCAGAGGACCAGATCGATTAATCGTCTCTGCCACACACTGGACAGATTTCTTCAGATAATCAGATTAATCGCGTGACCGCAGACAGACGAGGATTGTGTTGTTTTCTGTGACGTAAAACAGTGTTTGATTAACGGTGTTATGATGTGTACACGACCCGACGTGTTTTAATTATACAGATGCGCTCACACACGACTGATGAGATCACAGCGATCACTGACACTGTAATATCACTGAGTCACTTCAGCTGTGTGTGTGTGTGTGTGTGTGTGTGTGTCTCTGTGTGAGTGTGTGTGTGTGTGTGTGTATAATGTCATGGGTATGACACAGGTATTACAAGGAGAGGGTGACTTATGAGGACATAACCCATGTCCCCATTTTTCAAAACACTTATAAATCATACAGAATGAGTTTTTTTTGAGAAAGTAAAAATGCAGAATGTTTCCTGTGAGGGTTAGGGTTAGGTGTAGGGTTGGTGAAGGGCCATAGAAAATACAGTTTCTACAGAATAAAAACCATTACGTCCCCAATTTTTACAAAAACAAACGTGTGTGTCTGTGTGAGTGTGTGTGTGTGTGAGTGTGTCTCTGTGTGTGTGTGTGTCTGTGTGTGTGTGAGTGTGTCTCTGTGTGTGTGTGTGTCTGTGTGTGTGTGAGTGTGTCTCTGTGTGTGTGTGTGTCTGTGTGTGTGTGAGTGTGTCTCTGTGTGTGTGTGTGTCTGTGTGTGTGTGAGTGTGTCTCTGTGTGTGTGTGTGTGTGTGTGTGTCTCTGTGTGTGTGTATGTGTGTGTGTCTGTGTGAGAGAGAGTGTGTGTGTGTGTGTTTCTGGCTGATGTGAGTCTGTTCCTGTTTTTGGTTTATCTGGACTGAGATTATCTGTAATCTGGGTTTCTTTAATTCACCCGCTCTAGGTCAAATCCATCCACGAAAATTAAAAACCTGTTTTCCTGTCCGAGCCTCTCTATTGGACGGAAGTGTGATTGACAGCTGGTGGGCGGGGCTGTGAGGTTTGTCCTCTTGTGAAGGTTGATACGAGCGTGTTCAGAGAGATGTTAGAGATGGTTTATCAGGTTTTATAATAACTCTGTCCTGGCGATGGTTGCTAGGCTCTCTGTGCTCTCACAAGCTGGTTGCTAAGCGGTTGCTAGGGCATCAGGACACTGTTTGATAACATGTTCACTTCCTTTATTAAATCATCTCTGTCGGCCTCAGATCACCATCCAGACGTGAGGTTTCTGTTGAATATGTTTGTTCTGTACGAAGAAATGAATAATAATAGTGTTTTACTGTATAGTGTGCTTGATTATCTGTTAATTATCTTACGGATTATTCATTAGTCGTTCGGTCATGGCCTCAGAGATTTTTCAGATGAGATACAAAGGTTAATAAGGTAAAACTAATACTGTAGATATATCATCACACTTCCCTGTTTACAGTACATTAAGAGGATTGTTTCTAAACCCGGTGGGACCGGGATACACCGAACCGTCTCTTAAATGCCTGAGCGATCGATTGAAAGGTTTGTCCTGGTTTTCTGAAATGTACACAAGAAGCACAGGCGTCGCTAGACTACTTCAGCGGGGCTTTAGCTTTTAGCTCCATAAACCGTACACAGATTCACGATCGCCTCAGAGTCAGTTTCCTTAACTGTCACATGAACCCAGCGTCAGACCGATCTCCTCCGTCTCTCACCGCGGCGGAGCGAGGTGTGTGTTTATCGACAGATTGTTAGTATATCTGTATCTGTGCAGTTCTTTGGCATAAATACAGTTTATAAAGGGTCACGAGGGAGCAGTCTGTTTCTCATCTACGGTAAAGTTTCCTCTGTTCTCCGCTCATCACACACAGCTGTTTCCTCCAGAGACAATCTAACCCTAACACATGTGCACGCATACTTTAATTACACTTATTTAAATATACTTAATTTAATTATACGTACTTTATACATACACCACTGTGTATAAATCTTAGTCTGCTTGTGCATTCAATAATCTCACTAGATTATTATTAAATGTAAACTGATATTTCCTACTGCCACAACTACAGCAAAAGATAGAAATAACTGGTGTAAACCCTTTCCTGGGGTGAAAATACTCATGTGCCTAAGACTGTACTTTACTAACGTTAGGGTTGTTCCTTCATAAAGAATGAGTTTACAGTAATTCACAGAACTGATTAAAGACAGGACAGACAGCACTCATCTTAACTAAACATCACAGAGAGTGACAGATACAGTATATATATATGCAACAGAAAGAAAAGAAATACATTTTCACAGTTTTATGAATATAATGCTGTATAAATATCTTCAGTTAAACCTTCAGAATACAGAGAGGAATAAACTCTTGTCTTGGAGTATGCTGAAGTGGAGAAAAGATATGTACTGAAATTGATATAGTAGATAAAGTGCACTAAAATAAACAATTACATGTGTGTGATGGATGTTTTCTTTCCACTAATCTGAAAGAAGACTAGAAAACAGACTCAGGGCCCTATTTTAACGATCTGAAACGCAAGTGTCAAAGCGCGAAGCGCAAGTAACTTTGTGGGCGGGTCTCGGCGCTGTTGCTATTTTCCCGGCGGGATAAATGGCTCTTGCGCCCGGCGCAAATCTAAAATGGGTTGGTCTGAAGTAGCTTCATTATTCATAGGTGTGGTTTGGGCGTAACGTGAAATAAACCAATCAGAGCGTCATCCAACATTCCCTTTAAAAGCAGGTGCGCAAGTTCCATTATGGATTGCTATTATTATGGCGTATTTACCAGGCGCACGCCAGGAGCGGTTCACAGCCGAGGAGACTGATGTTCTTGTAAGAGCAGTGAAAGACAGAGAAGTTGTGTTGTATGGGGATGGGAGAAACCCACCCAAAATACACCACAATGATTTCCGTCATCTCATGTGTTAATATTTTTTTTAGTATAACAATTTATGATTTGCAAAAATAACTGTTGCATCTGTGTATATTACATGAGCAAAGTGTATGCGCGTTGTGCACGCTATACATTATGGTCAAGCATGCGCCCTTAAAATAGCATAATGAACAACGCGCAACGCGCCACTGACTTTAGACTAGGTTTTTTCTGGTCAGTGGCGCAATTGTTTAATGGAACATCAAAATAGCAACAGGGATTGTTTGCGCCGGAACACGCCTCCTTTTTTGCGCTGAACCGCCCAGGGAGCGCAAGTTCATTCACTAGTTTAGCGACGTGCTTCTGTGGAGGGAAAAGCGCGCTTTGCGCGGGTGCAAAATAGGAATGACACATGCGTCGGTGTACAAAGTCAATTGCGCTGGGTGCAAGATAGGGCCCTCAGTCTGAAAGCTGCATGAAGCAGAGTGTGATCTGAAGCGTCTGATCAGGGAAAGTGTTTGTACGAGTCTTGTTCTTCAGTGACGTGGGCTTCAGTGTAAATCCACGAGCAGCTAAACTCTCATCTGTGTCTCCAGCTCTGAGAACGCTCTTCTTCACCTGAGCTGAGACCTGTCTGAAACCGCAGCTCAGAAGAGATGAACTGAAGAAGTCCTGCAGAACACTGTAGATGTGCGTCTCCAAACTCAGTCCGTCCCCAGCGTCCCATAGCTGGACATTAACACAAACACTCTCTGATGATCAAATATGAACAGGCCTAAACTAGCCAAGCTCTCAGCATAGAAATGTGTTATTGTTATTGAAAGATATGATGTAAGCATTTTTTGTCAGTATCGCACACCCTATGAGACACCTTTGATTGGTGAAGGATTCACTCGCTGGATTAGACTGAAACTGGTTCTGTTTCAAGTGCATCATGTGAAGACGACTGACGAGCGCAGACAGACGTGATTCAGTGTGTGTTGAGCAGGTCTCATCGAGCGTCTGGACTCCTGAAGCTGGAGGATTGTGTGTGTTTTCCTCCCACATGTCCTTCTGTCGCCTGCGGCTCCGATTTAACCATGGGTTTGGCAGCCATCTTGGCTCCAGCCGGGCCGTGATCATCACACGTCTTCCAGATCCTTCCACAGACAGAGACTGCACTGCAGCGCTGAGCCAAGATGGCTGACGAGTCACATCCAATGTTGGGCTAACACAAGTTACATAATCAGATTGCTTTGTCAAGTAACCACTAAAAAAAATAATGCTGTGTCAGTTTTTTCCCAGAAACTGTGAATGAGGTGCAGAGGCACTTCCTGTAGACAAAGGGTTTTTACAGCTGCCAAAATATAACATTTGGGTTTTTAGCCCAGCTCAGGTGATAAATAATGTAAAGTAAAGTAATGTGTTACCTTGCCATAAAAAGCAACTAAGCAATGCAATTCATTCATTTTTATGAAGTAATGGAAGATTGCAATGCACCACTTTTACCAGTAACTGTTACCCAACACTGGATCCTGACGCAGCACAAACAGAAATCAGTGTTGTGTGTTTCTGTTCCTCGTCCTCCAGCCCCGAAACACTCTCTCAGAATCTGATGTGTGTGTGTGTGTGTGTGTGTGTGAATCAGGACACAGATGTTGTTCTGATGAGACTGGACCGCAGGAACACACTCTTCTCTTCTCCACGTCAGAGATCTTCTGCTGTGAGGATGTTTCCAGCAGATCCTCGGCTCTTCTTCAGGTTTGATCAGCTTGACTAGTTAACCAGGTGAATAACTGTGCTGTACGCAGCCTTTAACTGGTGGTAGTTTCACCATGATCACCTGTCACTTCTTGTTTATGAGTCACTTCTCCTGATCTCGCAGTCAGCCGTGTTTCAGCAGAAATACTGATCTTCATTATCTGAACGACACAATAAAGAAGAGCAGATGCTCCATCAGAGAGGAAAGGGTTAACAGCTCCAGCACGCCGTCTGGTATTATTACACAGCTCAGTGACACACACACACACACACACACACACACACACACACACTGCAGTCACTGTGTTTGAGATTTGTGTGTGTGTGTGTGTGTGTGTGTGTGTGTGAGAGAGAGAGAGAGTGTGTGATTGGTGTGTGTGTGTGTGTGGTCACACAGATCAAACTTTAACCAGAACGACACCAGCGGCCATGTGAACACACTGGCTGGAAAACTCATTACCGCTGGCCTAGATTCACACACACACACACACACACACACACACAGAGACACACACTCTCTCACACACACACACTCTCACACACACACACACAGAGACACACACACACACTCTCTCACACAAACACTCACACACACACACACACACACACACACACAGAGACACACACTCTCACACACACACACACTCTCTCTCACACTCGCGCACACACACACACACTCTCTCACGCACGTCCTGATTCTGCCGAGTTCGACGCGTCCCTGGGTCAACAAGGGAGGTGCTTAAGGTAAATTTGAGCAACCAATCAGATTACTCACGTCACGTGACATGTGCCCAGCCTCAGCTTGCGCGCCACTATTTGAATTGTGTGCTTTGACGTCGCCTTCATTTTACAAAGGTAAGTGCATATTATTTAAAATGTGCCATTTCAAATGTGTCCATCCCTGCTCAGCATAATATATTATTTTTATTAATATATTATTCATAACTGACGCGAACATTCGCTGAACTGCGCATATATTAAGGTCCAAATCGCCAAACCCCGATCCTATCGGACAGGAAGGTGCCCACGATCGTTTTGCCCCGGTCCGGTGTGGCGTTTCCCCCGTGATCGCGTCGTCGGATCTTTTTGTACGATTATTTATATCACTTTTGTCATGTATTCGTTTAGCAGATGCTGATACTAATCCTTCTGTGAAAGAAAGGCTAAACACTTTTGCGGATGGATGGGGGGTTTGTCGTCCATAAACAACAAGGAAATATATTGTGTTGACCCGGCGACATCATTAACCCGTCCAATATACAGTATGACACACATTTATCAATGACTGTATTTAAATAATAATCATTATCATAATAATACAATATCCAATTTAAAACAATCATTAATCTCTCACTATATTGTAGTAATAATAATACAAATAATAATATCTTGTGTTGACCCAGGGACGTCATATTCTTGTGATGACCCAGGGACGTCATATTCTTGTATTCATATTCTTGTAATAATAATAACAATATCTTATATAAGGCCAAGAGTAATCTATCACTATGCTGCAATAATAATAATAATAATAATGAAATATCTTGTGTTGGCCCAGGGACTTCATTCTTAATAGCTCATCTAATATAAGACAAACAGTAATTAATCACTTTATTTTATTATTATTATTAATAATAATAATACAATATCTAATATAAGACCAAGAGTAATCTATCAATATACTGCAATAATAATAATAATAATGAAATATCTTGTGTTGACCCAGGGACGTCATTCTTTATAGCTCATCTAATATAAGACAAACAGTAATTAATCACGTCATTTTATTATTATTAATAATAATAATACAATAATATAAGACCAAGAGTAATCTATCACTATACTGCAATAATAATAATAATAATAATAATGAAATATCTTGTGTTGACCCAGGGACGTCATATTCTTGTGATGACCCAGGGACGTCATATTCTTGTGTTGACCCAGGGACGTCATATTCTTGTATTCATATTCTTGTAATAATAATAACAATATCTTATATAAGGCCAAGAGTAATCTATCACTATGCTGCAATAATAATAATAATAATAATGAAATATCTTGTGTTGACCCAGGGACGTCATTCTTTATAGCTCATCTAATATAAGACAAACAGTAATTAATCACTTCATTTTAATAATAATACAATATCTAATATAAGACCAAGATTAATCTATCACTATACTGCATAATAATAATAATAATGATGAAATATCTTGTGTTGACCCAGGGACTTCATTCTTTATAGCTCATCTAATATAAGACAAACAGTAATTAATCACGTCATTTTATTATTATTATTAAAAATAATAATAATACAATATCTAATATAAGACCAAGATTAATCTATCACTATACTGCATAATAATAATAATAATAATAATAATAATAATAATAATAATAATAATAATAATAATAATAATAATAATAATGAAATATCTTGTGTTGACCCAGGGACTTCATTCTTTATAGCTCATTTAATATAAGACAAACAGTAATTAATCACGTCATTTTATTATTATTATTAATAATAATACAATAATATAAGACCAAGAGTAATCTATCACTATACTGCAATAATAATAATAATAATAATAATAATAATGAAATATCTTGTGTTGACACAGGGACTTCATTCTTTATAGCTCATCTAATATAAGACAAACAGTAATTAATCACGTCATTTTATTATTATTAATAATAATAATACAATAATATAAGACCAAGAGTAATCTATCACTATACTGCAATAATAATAATAATAATAATGAAATATCTTGTGTTGACCCAGGGACGTCATTCTTTATAGCTCATCTAATATAAGACAAACAGTAATTAATCACGTCATTTTATTATTATTAATAATAATACAATACCTAATATATGACCAAGAGTAATCTATCACTATACTGCAATAATAATAATAATAATAATAATAATAATAATAATAATAATGAAATATCTTGTGTTGACCCAGGGACTTCATTATTTGTAGCTCTATCTATAGATTTTTTGTATTTTTTTTTTTTTTTTACTTGATTCTTGCTTACAAATCTGTCCATTTGTGTTTGCAGGAATACACTCTGTACTCACCAGTGCTTGCTGAGGGAAAAAACTGGGAGAGGATTCACCTTTTAGTCTGCTGACCCATAGATTTGGACCACAAGTTGTAGATGTTGTCATCTCATTTTTAATCAGTCAGTTTAAGTAGAGGTACACTGATCCAGTGAACACAATAACAAATGAATTGTAATTGTTTCAAACATTGTCATCTCAATTAAGTAATGTTACAGTTCATTGATTTAAATATACAATATATCACTGTTAGAGAACGCATTCAGACAGCAGAGTAATGCTAAATGTTCATGGTTTACTTAGCTTAATTTACAATTAAAGATTACATAATTTTTCATTGTTTTAAAACAATACATAGTAAAATAAACAAAACCAAAAAAAACAAGTCTCTTGCACTTAATTTCTCATATGCACACTTACATGTACCTCTTTTCTGTCAAAGCACAGAATGGAGTAAAGCTTATTTTGCTTAATTACACTAGCACGTCCGTTTATTTGATAATTCAAATCAGGAAACTTCTGAGAATCGTGTTCACTTGATCAGTAAGTACAAGTACAAGGTGTTTACAGCGATGTCCTCTGACTCCTATTGGGCAGCTACAGAAACAGTCTTCAAAGAAGCATTTTTCATTCTTCAAACTGTCTGCCTGTAAATCATGAATGACCTGGAAGTATCCATCTGTCTTCTTGATGAGAATGCTGATAAGATCCAGTCTAAGGTTCCTAATGCCAAACAAAAACTGATATTTAGGCGATGGAAAAATCTGATTAGACAAGCAAAGAAAAACAATACATGTTTTAATATGATTGTGTTTGATTTATTATATAACTATATTCCAAATGCTTGTGATTCTATTACATTATTTGCATGAACTCATAATGAAGTTGCATACGTTTAATTGCAAATATCACCTTTCAACAAGATTGTTTGTATCGGAGTTGGCATGGTTGTAGCACTGTCCGACCACGCGTGTCCTATTACCAGCCAGTGATCCTTGAAATATAAGCAAAGAACTGAGAAATCTTCAAACCTGTTGAGGAATTATTTGAAAGTTGATATAAAATCTTAAAGCTATAATGAAAAAAGAAAAATAGATTTAATGTTAAATTTAACCAATTTAATATTTACTTTAAAAAAGTTATATAAATAGTAACAGTACAGGTAACACTTTAGTATAGGGAACACATATTCAGTATTAATAATGACTTTTTACTCAATAAACATCCTAAGTAGTTTACTGCTTATTAACAATTAGTAAGTTCCTTGTTCAGTTTAGGTATTAGATAGGATTAGGAATGTAGAATAAGGTCAAGCAGAATAATGCATTAATATATGCTTTATTTCATTATTATTATTATCATTATTGTTATTAGTATTAAAATGAAGAGATTAATTACTGTTTGTCTTATATTAGATGAGCTATAAAGAATGACGTCCCTGGGTCAACACAAGATATTTCATCATCATTATTATTATTATTATTATTGCAGTATAGTGATAGATTACTCTTGGTCTTATATTAGATATTGTATTATTATTGTTATTATTATTAATAATAATAATAATAAAATAAAGTGATTAATTAATTTGTCATATTAGATGAGCTATAAAGAATGACGTCCCTGGGTCAACAAGATATTTCATCATCATTATTATTATTATTATTATTGCAGTATAGTGATAGATTACTCTTGGTCTTATATTAGATATTGTATTATTATTGTTATTATTATTAATAATAATAATAATAAAATAAAGTGATTAATTAATTTGTCATATTAGATGAGCTATAAAGAATGACGTCCCTGGGTCAACACAAGATATTTCATTATTATTATTATTATTGCAGTATATTGATAGATTACTCTTGGTCTTATATTAGATATTGTTTTATTATTATTATTAATAATAATAATAAAATAAAGTGATTAATTACTGTTTGTCTTATATTAGATGAGCTATAAAGAATGAAGTCCCTAGGTCAACACAAGATATTTCATTATTATTATTATTATTATTATTATTATTATTATTGCAGTATATTGATAGATTACTCTTGGTCTTATATTAGATATTGTATTATTATTATTAATAATAATAATAAAATAAAGTGATTAATTACTGTTTGTCTTATATTAGATGAGCTATTAAGAATGAAGTCCCTGGGCCAACACAAGATATTTCATTATTATTATTATTATTATTGCAGCATAGTGATAGATTACTCTTGGCCTTATATAAGATATTGTTATTATTATTACAAGAATATGAATACAAGAATATGACGTCCCTGGGTCATCACAAGAATATGACGTCCCTGGGTCAACACAAGAATATGACGTCCCTGGGTCATCACAAGATATTTCATTATTATTATTATTATTATTATTATTATTGCAGCATAGTGATAGATTACTCTTGGCCTTATATAAGATATTGTTATTATTATTACAAGAATATGACGTCCCCTGGGTCAACACAAGAATATGACGTCCCTGGGTCATCACAAGAATATGACGTCCCTGGGACATCACAAGAATATGACGTCCCTGGGTCAACACAAGAATATGACGTCCCTGGGTCAACACAAGAATATGACGTCCCTGGGTCATCACAAGAATATGACGTCCCTGGGACATCACAAGAATATGACGTCCCTGGGTCAACACAAGAATATGACGTCCCTGGGTCAACACAAGAATATGACGTCCCTGGGTCATCACAAGAATATGACGTCCCTGGGTCATCACAAGAATATGACGTCCCTGGGTCAACACAAGAATATGACGTCCCTGGGACATCACAAGAATATGACGTCCCTGGGACATCACAAGAATATGACGTCCCTGGGTCAACACAAGAATATGACGTCCCTGGGACATCACAAGAATATGACGTCCCTGGGTCAACACAAGAATATGACGTCCCTGGGTCAACACAAGAATATGACGTCCCTGGGTCAACACAAGAATATGACGTCCCTGGGTCATCACAAGAATATGACGTCCCTGGGTCAACACAAGATATTATTATTTGTATTATTATTACTACAATATAGTGAGAGATTAATGATTGTTTTAAATTGGATATTGTATTATTATAATAATGATTATTATTTAAATACAGTCATTGATAAATGTGTGTCATACTGTATATTGGACGGGTTAATGATGTCGCCGGGTCAACACAATATATTTCCTTGTTGTTTATGGACGACAAACCCCCCATCCATCCGCAAAAGTGTTTAGCCTTTCTTTCACAGAAGGATTAGTATCAGCATCTGCTAAACGAATACATGACAAAAGTGATATAAATAATCGTACAAAAAGATCCGACGACGCGATCACGGGGGAAACGCCACACCGGACCGGGGCAAAACGATCGTGGGCACCTTCCTGTCCGATAGGATCGGGTTTGGCGATTTGGACCTTAATATATGCGCAGTTCAGCGAATGTTCGCGTCAGTTATGAATAATATATTAATAAAATAATATATTATGCTGAGCAGGGATGGACACATTTGAAATGGCACATTTTAAATAATATGCACTTACCTTTGTAAAAATGAAGGCGACGTCAAAGCACACAATTCAAATAGTGGCGCGCAAGCTGAGGCTGGGCACATGTCACGTGACGTGAGTAATCTGATTGGTTGCTCAAATTTACGTTAAGCACCTCCCTTGTTGACCCAGGGACGCGTCGAACTCGGCAGAATCAGGACGTACCTCTCGCACACACACACACACACACACACACAGAGACACACACTCTCACACACACACACACACACACACTCTCTCTCACACTCGCGCACACATACACACACTCTCTCACACACACACACACACACACACACACACACACACACACACACAGCAGCTCAGAGGAGCCGAGCGTCAGGTAAACAGAGAGTAATGCATCAGGTGCAGTTCTTCAGAGTGATTGTGTCTGTGGATAAACGAGTGTGAGCACACACACACACACACACACTCATTCTGACGCTGGTTTGTGTTCAGAGCAGAATCCTCTCTATAACGACAGACTCGTTCTCGCTCCTGTATCATGACTGTTGTGTTAATTATCAATACTAATCAATTATCACGTCCTCGCTCTCGCTCCATCACATCTGCAGAGGAGCTGTGTGTTATTATCAGCTTTAGAGAGACTCAGGGAATCATGGGAAATCAGTGTTCACTGACCTCAAACAGATCCATGAACACAAACAACATTCGACATGATACGAGTCACACACACCTCACACTTCTGCTGTGTGTGTGTGTGTGTGTAATGTGTATGAGTGTGTGTGTGTGTGTGAGAGAGTGTGAGTGTGTGTGTGTTACACCTTCTGTCACCTTCTCTGTTCAAATTACCTTTTTTTAAAACATTTTCTGTGTATTATTTCTGAATATTAAATGTATAAGACAAGTTTACACAAGATGTAGTTCATGCATTTTTTTGCAAAGATATTTCAAAAATGATTTGTTTGACATTTACATCATGCTGACAACTATTATTTTCTTTAAGTAGAGGGTTAATGAATAAAAAGTTATATGAATCATGTTTTAGTAAAGTTTTCATAACTTCATCACTTTCTGAAAGAGTAACTGAGCTGTATGTAAGTGAGGTGTCTTCTTCATGATCAAACTCTGACCGATGTGTTCATTAGTGTCTCACTCAGAAACACGTCACTGATGACCCAGAGTTCCTCAGGGACAGAAAACACTTCAGATATTAATACTGTAATCAGCTGGTTTCTCCAGGGACACTGTTTCTTCTTTCTGCAGGTTCGTTTGCTGGATTGTGGATTAGAGAAATGAGATGAAACTAGAGTCTGATTATATTTGTGTGTGAGGATTCATGACGTGCATCTAGAAGAAGAAGGATAAAACTGTTCTCCAGCTCAGTATGTGAATGAAACGCTTGTTTCACTCTTTACTGTGTTTCAGATTAGTGTAAACCGTTCTCTTTCCCATCATCTGCTGTCACGCTGGAGCAAGAATCTGTTCATAGTTTGAAACGCTTCCTAAAGAACAACACAGCTGGTCTAATAGTGCAGTAACTCCATAAACATAAAACCATTCTACTGTCATGTCATTCAATGTTTAGGACTTAAACATAAAGGAAAGAAAATACTCTGAAGAATGCTAGGAGCCAAGGCATTTCTGGAAAGCTTTGTCTGGTAACACTGTCACACTCGGACCAAACACAATCTCATTATAATAAAGAGTTCAGTTAGAAGCCCTTCTTCATGAATAGAGAGCGCACTGATCAGTGAAGATGCTGAGAGCGAGTGAACACTAGTGAACACGTCCCAGAGATCAAACACTGAACCACTGCAGATCTGATCACACTGTGCCTTCGGTCTCAGAAAACACTGAGAAACACGGAAGACATGAATCACAATTAAAGGAGCGTGTGTGTGTGTGTGTGTGTGTCTCTGTGTGTGTCTGTGGTGTGTGTGTGTGTATGTGTGTGTGTCTCTGTGTGTCTCTGTGTGTCTCTGTGTGTGTGTGTGTGTGTGTGTGTGTGTGTGTCTCTAGCTCTGCCGTCAGCTGAACGTCACACGTGATGAAGATCTTTGTGTTTGTTCAAGGACGGAGTTCAACGTTGTGAGAAGATGTAGATCAGTCTTCAGTCCAAACTAGAGATGTTCATTTTCATGATGTTCATCGACACAAAATCAAATGTTTCCGTATTCAAGATGATTTGAATGCCACATTTTTCTTTATTATAGCCTACTTCACTTGCGATCCAGTATCCACGTGTGTCTTGTGTAACATCAGATCAGTACGGTGATAACACTTAAACAGCACAGATTGTATTACTTTTTTAAACTGAGCTTTGTTTTTTCCCCATATGTTTGACTGACTGTATTTTATTATAATAATGAACGGGCCTGCTTTGGTTAATGTAGTAAAGCTTAACTTTGTGCGCATGCAGTGCCATCGCAATCACTCGAACCCCAAACAAATCTTGTGCCTAAAATAGGCTAAAGAAAAATAGGATGCCACTTTCTGACGTCTGTTTCCTTTCACGCAGCACAAAAATTAACTGAAACTCGGTCTTTCCTTCATTTTCGTAATCTATTATTCAAGTAAAATATATATATAGCGTGTCTTTATGATGTTTTCTCCAGGAGCGTGATGTGAGATGAAGATCATGTGAATCCTCATGTTCTGATGTTGCGCATGTAATTAATCCCCAACAAATGTTAGTATTTTAACGGGTCACAGACACTTATACTTTCTAATTCAATTCAATTCTAATTTAAAATATTCTTGTTGGTTAATGGTTAATAATCGGTTAACGAGCATTGGTTGTTGATTTAGGAAAAAATAACCGAAATGAACATCCGTATTCCAAACACATTAGATCTGCTTCTGATTGTTACGCCCTTATTCAGGGAGCACATGAAGGAGGAGAAAACGTTTTCAGCGGTTACAATACTCTGTTTATTTTCACATTCTCCATAACAAAGACTATTTCTCAAACTCTCACAATACATACTTGCTGTAAATGGATGGTGTTGGTGCAGTGGATAAGACACATGCCTTTGGTGTGAGAGACCTGTGTTCGAATTCCACTTAAGGTGTGCGAACCTCTGACATATATAGCAATTGTAAGTCGCTTTGGATAAAAGGCGTCAGCTAAATGAATAAATGTAAACAACATCACGGTCCTGGCCAGGGATCGATGTGACTGAAAGGAACGCTCTCGAGGACGCCCACACCTGTGCACCTGTAGGGGAGCACAACACACACCAGACACGGCAGAGAAGATAATACAGAGTACAGCCGCGACACTGATACAAAAACATGCAAATAGATAGATAAATTCAGACGCAAAGATTCAGTCAGGGGAGTCAAAGCTTTGTTCTGCTCTCAATGTCCCAAAGTCTTTGTGTTCAGTGCTGATCAGTGATTAGATCGAGTCTGATGTCCATTAGCTCCGGTCATCTTTCATACTGACCTCAGGGACACATGCATATTTAATAAACCATTACTTCTCTTTAGATTCACTCTAACATCACTGACACTGATCTTAAACATTCATCTCATTAATCTCATTAATCATAATGTGTGTGTGTGTGTGTGTGTGTTAGTCCACTAGGTCTACAGTGTGTCGAGTGTTGTTTAAAGGTCAGAGGTGACGCTGGAAAGGTGACTGGAATTCTGCAGCTCCTGATTCCTGTGAAAGTTTTCCCGTCTCCTGCTGACTTCATTCCTTTCTCTGTGAACTTTAATCTCTGAGTCTCAAGCGCTTCTGCGAGTATGAATCTGGAATCACGGGAGTGAGCAACTGTGTCCGTGATCCGCCTTTCTCCTTTGAAATGGAAAATGAACATCAGTCTTTGACTGGATAATCCTCTTTCAATAAAACAGAGCTTTTAGCAAATCAGCCATCTATTCTCAAAGACTTCACAAGGTCGAACTGAGCAGCTGACCGCATCGAGACGGAGTTCAGCAGATATTATGAGCTTTACCTCACAGCACCTGCTCACATTTACATAACACCTGTAAACACAGTGTGTGTGTGTGTGTGTGTGTGTGCAGCTCCTGTGACAGCGCACAGAAATGACGGTTTTATGTCTGTTTACAGCCGGAGCGAGCGGATCCCTGTGAGCGACTCATTAGACTCCGTGTCAGGATAGTGTTTATTAACGAGGAGCATGTGGACGAAGAGTTTTAGCTGCTTTTGTCTGGAAAACAGACTCTTATCGTGTGATTTATGACCACCGAGAGATTCCCAAAGTGCTGATTCACCTTTAGATGAATCCATTCTGATAAATCTTTGTTCATTTTTCAGCTGACCGCAGCCGCGACAGTAAGGACAGAAACAGATCAGTGATGCGGCCGCATCTGTGGTTTATTCTGCGGATAATGAAAAATGAATTGGTGAAAGTCTGTACGGTCTATCGTACGAGATTCTTATCATCCGTCCTGCAGCTTCTGCTCTCCTCCTCGAGGTTTAACCGCTGTGAACGTGACCAGCCGTCTGTGTGTGAGTGAGGGCCCTCAGGGACCCAGCGGAGAGCCAGGTTTGGAGGTTAAAGGTCATTCATGTCTTATTTCTTTGCTGTCTGATGCGTCACTCGTGACATATCGTGAACTGCGTGGTACATCAGAATTGCTTCAATCAAACACAAGATGCTTTTCGTTCAGACGCCGGCTGTGATTTAGAAATTGGATGCTTGCTTTTGTTGCACGCTTTCAAATTGGCCAGTTTCTCAGGAACTCAGAAAAGCAGGAATCCTGAGACCCGAGCAAAACAATACGAACACACTACTCTCGTCAAGCACAGGTGTGTGTGATTCACTCGGATGACGAGGAATAAACCCTGGCTCAGAAACAGCATGTTTGATTCTGTTTGTGTTTCAGATGCTTTTCAATGTGTGTGTTTTTCTCTTTCACATCGTAATACAGAGAGAACAATAGATCAGGACTTCCTTCGTGTGCTGCTGCTTCTGATTCTCTCTGGTTTCTTCTAAATGCAGCTTTCATGTGTTTGTGGACGTAATGAATCATTTGTGCTAGAATAGATTTCTAAAGTAACTCGTCTCTGAAAATAATGTCTGTGCGCTCGGCTCTGATCACATGAAAGTTATTCATCAGCTTTGATTTGATCAGATTCTGCCCAGTTCTCTGGTTCCTCGGGCTCCGTCTTCACTTCCACCTGAGTTCAGATGCTGAATCTAATTACAAAACCAGAAGACAAGATTCAGCTCCTGCAGCATGAGAGATGAGAGCCGCTCCACATTATCTGTTCAGTGGGAGAAATGAACAAAAGATTCAGTGTCTTTGTTCATCCTGTATGTAAAAAAGGCCCTTGAGGGAATCAGAGAAATTCTGTCAAAGCTTTGAGTCCCAGACGTCTGAATTCAGCCGCAGAGAAACTGTTTCATCAACGGAGAATATGAGTGAGTTCTCATCACACCAGAACATGCTTCTCATCACCTTCGAGCTTCATCAACCCGAGGACAGAGAAGAAAGAGTCGTGTCCATTCAAACAGACACCAGACACATCTATCTATCTATCTATCTATCTATCTATCTATCTATCTATCTATCTATCTATCTATCTATCCATCCATCCATCCATCCATCCATCCATCCATCACTCAACCTGTCTCTGGTTGTATCTCTGATTATTATGTTAGTTATTTCATTAGTTAAGGATTTGTATGAAACATTGTGACCAGAATCTAGCAGAAATGTGAATTATTTAAGTCTGTGCGAGTTCACAATCATTTCAACACGATTGTGTTTGCTGTGTGTGTGTGTGTGATTGCTGTGTGTGTGTGTGTGTTTGCGGTGTGTTTGCTGTGTGTGTGTGTGTGTGTGTGTTTCCATCCTCCTCTGTGATTGATGTGCTTATAAGCGTATTTTATCTCTGTCAGAATTGTTCAGGCAGTTGTGGGAATACGCAGCAGTAATAAATTCATCATGACTACACAGTCTATCAGGCCACATTTAATTAATGCTGTTTTAAGGATTCAAAGCCACATGACGCATTATAATCAGCAGCTCCTCTCACTGAAGATGTACATCACTGGAGCTGTATGAAACACTGAAAGGCCAGGTGTATTTCACTTTCATTGTGACCCGTCGCTCATGCTATTACTGCGCTTCTGACTATAACGCAGCATTTCTGACTCAAACGCAGCTCTTCTGACTAACGCAGCTCTTCTGACTCTATCGCAGCTCTTCTGACTCAAACGCATCTCTTCTGACTGTAACGTAGCCTCTTCTGACTCTAACGCAGCTCTTCTGACTCTAACGCAGCGCTTCTGACTCTAATGCAGCTCTTCTGACTGTAACGCAGCTCTTCTGACTCTAACGCAGCTCTTCTTACTCTATCGCAGCTCTTCTGACTCTAACGCAGCTCTTCTGACTCTATCGCAGCTCTTCTGACTCTAATCGCAGCTGCTTCTGACTCTATCGCAGCTCTTTCCTGACTCTATACGCAGCTCCTCTGACTCTAACGCAGCCCTTCTGACTCTAACACAGCTCTTCTGACTCTAACGCAGCGCTTCTGACTCTAACGCAGCTCTTCTGACTCTAACGCAGCCCTTGTGACTCTAACGCAAGCTCTTCGACTCTAACGCAGCTCTTCTGACTCTAACGCAGCCTCTTCTGACTCTAACGCAGCTCCTCTGGACATCTAACGCAGCGCTTCTGACTCTAACCAACACTCTTGCTGAACTGTAACGTAGCGCTTCTGACTCTAACGCAGCTCCTCTGACCTAACGCAGCTCCTCTGACTCTAACGCAGCCCTTGTGACTCTAACGCAGCTCTTCTGACTCTATCGCGCTCTTCTGACTCATATCGCCAGCTCTTCTGACCTCTAACGCAGCTCTTCTGACTCTAACGTAGCGCTTCTGACTCTAACGCGGCTCTTCTGACTCTAACGCAGCTCCTCTGACTCTAACGCAGCCCTTGTGACTCTATCGCGGCTCTTCTGACTGTAATGCAGCTCTTCTGACTGTAATGCAGCTCTTCTGACTCTAACGCAGCTCTTCTGACTCTAACGCAGCTCTTCTTACTCTAACGCAGCTCCTCTGACTCTAACGCAGCGCTTCTGACTCTATCGCAGCTCTTCTGACTCTAACGCAGCGCTTCTGACTCTATCGCAGCTCTTCTGACTCTATCGCAGCTCTTCTGACTCTAACGCGGCTCTTCTGACTCTAACGCAGCTCTTCTGACTCTAACGCAGCTCTTCTGACTCTATCGCAGCTCTTCTGACTCTAACGCGGCTCTTCTGACTCTAACGCAGCTCCTCTGACTCTAACGCAGCTCTTCTGACTCTATCGCAGCTCTTCTGACTCTAACGCAGCGCTTCTGACTCTATCGCAGCTCTTCTGACTCTAACGCAGCGCTTCTGACTCTAACGCGGCTCTTCTGACTCTAACGCAGCTCTTCTGACTCTAACGCAGCGCTTCTGACTCTAACGCGGCTCTTCTGACTCTAACGCAGCTCCTCTGACTCTAACGCAGCCCTTGTGACTCTATTGCGGCTCTTCTGACTGTAATGCAGCTCTTCTGACTCTATCGCAGCTCTTCTGACTCTAACGCAGCTCCTCTGACTCTAACGCAACCCTTGTGACTCTATCGCGGCTCTTCTGACTGTAACGCAGCTCTTCTGACTCTAACGCAGCTCTTCTGACTCTAACGCAGCGCTTCTGACTCTAACGCAGCTCTTCTGACTCTAACGCAGCCCTTGTGACTCTAACGCAGCTCTTCTGACTCTATCGCAGCTCTTCTGACTGTAACGTAGCGCTTCTGACTCTAACGCAGCTCCTCTGACTCTAACGCAGCTCCTCTGACTCTAACGCAGCCCTTGTGACTCTAACGCAGCTCTTCTGACTCTATCGCAGCTCTTCTGACTCTATCGCAGCTCTTCTGACTCTAACGCAGCTCTTCTGACTCTAACGTAGCGCTTCTGACTCTAACGCGGCTCTTCTGACTCTAACGCAGCTCCTCTGACTCTAACGCAGCCCTTGTGACTCTATCGCGGCTCTTCTGACTGTAATGCAGCTCTTCTGACTGTAATGCAGCTCTTCTGACTCTAACGCAGCTCTTCTGACTCTAACGCAGCTCTTCTTACTCTAACGCAGCTCCTCTGACTCTAACGCAGCTCTTCTGACTCTATCGCAGCTCTTCTGACTCTAACGCAGCGCTTCTGACTCTATCGCAGCTCTTCTGACTCTATCGCAGCTCTTCTGACTCTAACGCGGCTCTTCTGACTCTAACGCAGCTCTTCTGACTCTAACGCAGCTCTTCTGACTCTATCGCAGCTCTTCTGACTCTAACGCGGCTCTTCTGACTCTAACGCAGCTCCTCTGACTCTAACGCAGCTCTTCTGACTCTATCGCAGCTCTTCTGACTCTAACGCAGCGCTTCTGACTCTATCGCAGCTCTTCTGACTCTAACGCAGCGCTTCTGACTCTAACGCGGCTCTTCTGACTCTAACGCAGCTCTTCTGACTCTAACGCAGCGCTTCTGACTCTAACGCGGCTCTTCTGACTCTAACGCAGCTCCTCTGACTCTAACGCAGCCCTTGTGACTCTATTGCGGCTCTTCTGACTGTAATGCAGCTCTTCTGACTCTATCGCAGCTCTTCTGACTCTAACGCAGCTCCTCTGACTCTAACGCAACCCTTGTGACTCTATCGCGGCTCTTCTGACTGTAACGCAGCTCTTCTGACTCTAACGCAGCTCTTCTGACTCTAACGCAGCGCTTCTGACTCTAACGCAGCTCTTCTGACTCTAATGCAGCTCCTCTGACTCTAACGCAGCTCTTCTGACTCTATCGCAGCTCTTCTGACTCTATCGCAGCTCTTCTGACTCTATCGCAGCTCTTCTGACTCTAACGCAGCTCTTCTGACTGTAACGCAGCTCTTCTGACTCTAACGCAGCTCTTCTTACTCTATCGCAGCTCTTCTGACTCTAACGCAGCTCTTCTGACTCTATCGCAGCTCTTCTGACTCTAACGCAGCGCTTCTGACTCTATCGCAGCTCTTCTGACTCTATCGCAGCTCTTCTGACTCTAACGCAGCTCTTCTGACTCTAACGCAGCTCCTCTGACTCTAACGCAGCGCTTCTGACTCTAACACAGCTCTTCTGACTCTAACGCAGCGCTTCTGACTCTAACGCAGCTCTTCTGACTCTAACGTAGCGCTTCTGACTCTAACGCAGCTCCTCTGACTCTAACGCAGCTCCTCTGACTCTAACGCAGCCCTTGTGACTCTAACGCAGCTCTTCTGACTCTATCGCAGCTCTTCTGACTCTATCGCAGCTCTTCTGACTCTAACGCAGCTCTTCTGACTCTAACGTAGCGCTTCTGACTCTAACGCGGCTCTTCTGACTCTAACGCAGCTCCTCTGACTCTAACGCAGCCCTTGTGACTCTATCGCGGCTCTTCTGACTGTAATGCAGCTCTTCTGACTGTAATGCAGCTCTTCTGACTCTAACGCAGCTCTTCTGACTGTAACGCAGCTCTTCTGACTCTAACGCAGCTCTTCTTACTCTATCGCAGCTCTTCTGACTCTAACGCAGCGCTTCTGACTCTATCGCAGCTCTTCTGACTCTATCGCAGCTCTTCTGACTCTAACGCAGCTCTTCTGACTCTAACGCAGCGCTTCTGACTCTAACGCGGCTCTTCTGACTCTAACGCAACTCCTCTGACTCTAACGCAGCCCTTGTGACTCTATCGCGGCTCTTCTGACTGTAATGCAGCTCTTCTGACTCTATCGCAGCGCTTCTGACTCTAACGCAGCTCCTCTGACTCTAACGCAGCGCTTCTGACTCTAACGCAGCTCTTCTGACTCTAACGTAGCGCTTCTGACTCTAACGCAGCTCCTCTGACTCTAACGCAGCTCTTCTGACTCTAACGCAGCTCTTCTGACTCTATCGCAGCTCTTCTGACTCTAACGCAGCTCTTCTGACTGTAACGCAGCTCTTCTGACTCTAACGCAGCTCTTCTGACTCTAACGCAGCGCTTCTGACTCTAACACAGCTCTTCTGACTCTATCGCAGCTCTTCTGACTCTAACGCAGTGCTTCTGACTCTATCGCAGCTCTTCTGACTCTATCGCAGCTCTTCTGACTCTAACGCAGCTCTTCTGACTCTAACGCGGCGCTTCTGACTCTAACGCAGCTCTTCTGACTCTAACGCAGCTCTTCTGACTCTAACGCAGCTCTTCTGACTCTAACGCGGCGCTTCTGACTCTATCGCAGCTCTTCTGACTCTAACGCAGCTCTTCTGACTCTAACGCAGCTCTTCTGACTCTAACGCAGCGCTTCTGACTCTAACGCGGCTCCTCTGACTCTAACGCAGCTCTTCTGACTCTAACGCAGCTCCTCTGACTCTAACGCAGCGCTTCTGACTCTAACGCAGCTCTTCTGACTCTAACGCAGCTCCTCTGACTCTAACGCAGCCCTTGTGACTCTATCGCGGCTCTTCTGACTGTAATGCAGCTCTTCTGACTCTATCGCAGCTCTTCTGACTCTAACGCAGCTCCTCTGACTCTAACGCAACCCTTGTGACTCTATCGCCGCTCTTCTGACTGTAACGCAGCTCTTCTGACTCTAACGCAGCGCTTCTGACTCTAACGCAGCTCTTCTGACTCTAACGCAGCTCTTCTGACTCTAACGCAGCTCCTCTGACTCTAACGCAGCGCTTCTGACTCTAACGCAGCTCTTCTGACTCTAACGCAGCGCTTCTGACTCTAACGCAGCTCCTCTGACTCTAACGCAGCGCTTCTGACTCTAACGCAGCTCCTCTGACTCTAACGCAGCGCTTCTGACTCTAACGCAGCTCTTCTGACTCTAACGTAGCGCTTCTGACTCTAACGCAGCTCTTCTGACTCTAACGCAGCTCTTCTGACTCTAACGCAGCTCTTCTGACTCTAACGCAGCTCCTCTGACTCTAACGCAGCGCTTCTGACTCTAACGCAGCTCCTCTGACTCTAACGCAGCGCTTCTGACTCTAACGCAGCTCTTCTGACTCTAACGTAGCGCTTCTGACTCTAACGCAGCTCTTCTGACTCTAACGTAGCGCTTCTGACTCTAATGCAGCTCCTCTGACTCTAACGCAGCCCTTGTGACTCTATCGCGGCTCTTCTGACTGTAATGCAGCTCTTCTGACTCTATCGCAGCTCTTCTGACTCTATCGCAGCTCTTCTGACTCTAACGCAGCTCCTCTGACTCTAACGCAGCTCTTCTGACTCTAACGCAGCTCTTCTGACTCTAACGCAGCGCTTCTGACTCTAACGCAGCTCATCTGACTCTAACGCAGCGCTTCTGACTCTAACGCAGCTCTTCTGACTCTAACGCAGCTCTTCTGACTCTAACGCAGCTCTTCTGACTCTTACGCAGCTCTTCTGACTGTAACGCAGCTCCTCTGACTCTAACGCAGCTCCTCTGACTCTAACGCAGCTCCTCTGACTCTAACGCAGCGCTTCTGACTCTAACGCAGCTCTTCTGACTCTAACGCAGCTCTTCTGACTCTAACGCAGCTCTTCTGACTCTAACGCAGCGCTTCTGACTCTAACGCAGCTCTTCTGACTCTAACGCAGCTCTTCTGACTCTAACGCAGCGCTTCTGACTCTAACGCAGCTCCTCTGACTCTAACGCAGCGCTTCTGACTCTAACGCAGCTCTTCTGACTCTAACGCAGCTCTTCTGACTCTAACGCAGCGCTTCTGACTCTAACGCAGCTCTTCTGACTCTAACGCAGCGATTCTGACTCTAACGCAGCTCCTCTGACTCTAACGCAGCGCTTCTGACTCTAACGCAGCTCTTCTGACTCTAACGCAGCGCTTCTGACTCTAACGCAGCTCTTCTGACTCTAACGCAGCTCTTCTGACTCTAACGCAGCGCTTCTGACTCTAACGCAGCTCTTCTGACTCTAACGCAGCGCTTCTGACTCTAACGCAGCTCTTCTGACTCTAACGCAGCTCTTCTGACTCTAACGCAGCGCTTCTGACTCTAACGCAGCGCTTCTGACTCTAACGCAGCTCTTCTGACTCTAACGCAGCGCTTCTGACTCTAACGCAGCGCTTCTGACTCTAACGCAGCTCCTCTGACTCTAACGCAGCGCTTCTGACTCTAACGCAGCTCTTCTGACTCTAACACAGCTCCTCTGACTCTAACGCAGCGCTTCTGACTCTAACGCAGCGCTTCTGACTCTAACGCAGCTCTTCTGACTCTAACGCAGCGCTTCTGACTCTAACGCAGCGCTTCTGACTCTAACGCAGCTCCTCTGACTCTATCGCAGCTCTTCTGACTCTAACGCAGCTCCTCTGACTCTAACGCAGCGCTTCTGACTCTAACGCAGCTCCTCTGACTCTAACGCAGCGCTTCTGACTCTAACGCAGCTCTTCTGACTCTAACGCAGCTCTTCTGACTCTAACGCAGCGATTCTGACTCTAACGCAGCTCTTCTGACTCTAACGCAGCGCTTCTGACTCTAACGCAGCTCTTCTGACTCTAACGCAGCTCTTCTGACTCTAACGCAGCGCTTCTGACTCTAACGCAGCTCTTCTGACTCTAACGCAGCTCTTCTGACTCTAACGCAGCGCTTCTGACTCTAACGCAGCTCCTCTGACTCTAACGCAGCGCTTCTGACTCTAACGCAGCTCTTCTGACTCTAACGCAGCTCCTCTGACTCTAACGCAGCGCTTCTGACTCTAACGCAGCTCTTCTGACTCTAACACAGCTCCTCTGACTCTAACGCAGCGCTTCTGACTCTAACGCAGCGCTTCTGACTCTAACGCAGCTCTTCTGACTCTAACGCAGCGCTTCTGACTCTAACGCAGCGCTTCTGACTCTAACGCAGCTCCTCTGACTCTATCGCAGCTCTTCTGACTCTAACGCAGCTCCTCTGACTCTAACGCAGCGCTTCTGACTCTAACGCAGCTCCTCTGACTCTAACGCAGCGCTTCTGACTCTAACTCAGCGATTCTGACTCTAACGCAGCTCTTCTGACTCTAACGCAGCGATTCTGACTCTAACGCAGCTCTTCTGACTCTAACGCAGCTCTTCTGACTCTAACGCAGCGCTTCTGACTCTAACGCAGCTCTTCTGACTCTAACGCAGCTCTTCTGACTCTAACGCAGCGCTTCTGACTCTAACGCAGCTCCTCTGACTCTAACGCAGCGCTTCTGACTCTAACGCAGCTCCTCTGACTCTAACGCAGCGCTTCTGACTCTAACGCAGCTCTTCTGACTCTAACGCAGCGCTTCTGACTCTAACGCAGCGCTTCTGACTCTAACGCAGCGCTTCTGACTCTAACGCAGCTCTTCTGACTCTAACGCAGCGCTTCTGACTCTAACGCAGCGCTTCTGACTCTAACGCAGCGCTTCTGACTCTAACGCAGCTCTTCTGACTCTAACGCAGCCCTTGTGACTCTATCGCAGCTCTTCTGACTCTATCGCAGCTCTTCTGACTCTAACGCAGCGCTTCTGACTCTAACGCAGCTCCTCTGACTCTAACGCAGCGCTTCTGACTCTAACGCAGCTCCTCTGACTCTAACGCAGCGCTTCTGACTCTAACGCAGCTCTTCTGACTCTAACGCAGCGCTTCTGACTCTAACGCAGCGCTTCTGACTCTAACGCAGCGCTTCTGACTCTAACGCAGCTCTTCTGACTCTAACGCAGCGCTTCTGACTCTAACGCAGCGCTTCTGACTCTAACGCAGCGCTTCTGACTCTAACGCAGCTCTTCTGACTCTAACGCAGCCCTTGTGACTCTATCGCGGCTCTTCTGACTGTAACACAGCTCTTCTGACTATAACGCATCTCTTCTGACTCTAACGTAGCGCTTCTGACTCTAACGCATCTCTTCTGACTCTAACGTAGCGCTTCTGACTCAAACGCATCTCTTCTGACTCTAACACAGAGCCGCTGACAGACAGACCTTTAGAAGACATTTTGGTATCATCTGTGAGTTCGGCTGCTGACTTTAATAACATGCAACTTTAGAAAGATTAATTGAGTATCGCATGATTTCACACGACGAGGAGATTCAGAGACATTCACAGAGACACTGTTATATACACAAGTGTTTATCTGACAGCAGATCCAGTGCTCATATTAGTGACTAGACCTGGCTTTGACACATACTTCACGATCCAATCTGGACTTATATCCAATCTGTGACTATATCAGGCACAGGACATGCTGTAAAATATATGAGAGTCAGTTGGTTACATTATAATACTGGGGTTAAAATGAACTGATTTACATACAAATGCTTAAATTACATTTAATTATTAAGTTAATTAAATTACACAATTTATATTTCTACTCCATTTTTTATATAATAATTTAAATATTGGCTGTCGTAAAAACATGATAGATTTATTCAAATATAAATGAAACACTGTAGAACAGTAAAAATTATAATAAATGTTATATGGTGCATTTATTCTTTTGTCTAGCTGACTAACGTTTGTGGTCACTGAATATGTTTGTTTGACGTCTGAAACACTGATCGATTGATTACACGAGAGAGGAGACTCTACTCTTTCATTAAACACACCTTCAGATGTCGATTCATGTTTATTTCCTGCTGAAACTGTTATTACAGCGATCTTCACTCCACTTTACAGCGTCAAAGCAGCATTTATTGTTTGAATACTGTAGTAAAATAGAACAAATTATTAATTTGTTTCATATCAAAAGGTACAAAGCACAAAGCTTATGGCAATTAATGTTCCGTTCATTAAATAAAAACAGTCAAGACTGATCAGTTTTTGGGATTTAAGAATCATAATGATCTGATAAAACTGAGACTCAGTATTGTTACCCAGCTGTAATAGCGTCTGTCACACGTGTGTTTGGTGTTCATCCACATCGTCACCGGTAGACTGACTTTTAATATTGTTTTAATTGTTATTGTTTGAAGTGTTTCAGCTGGAGTGTCATCGTTCATCAGCTGATGATTTCTGCAAACCGTCAATGCCAAGTGAGATATTTTATTTAACAGAATTCGCCTACAAAAAAACGACCCGTTTGGACTACACCCCTCTAGTTCCTGCAGTAATGACGTCACTAAAACAGTTTTTTGACTAACCTCCGCCGACATGAATACACAAAAAGGGGGCGTGGTCTTGTGCTCCGACGGAGAAGAGGAAGAGCTGTGTTTGTGTTTGTCGCCATGTCGATTGAAACGCTGTTATTTTCATCTCGGAGTCCAATCATCTTTGTTTGGGCTTCCCAGGACGCTGTATTTGGAGATTAATGGTTACAATTTATGTTTAACTCTGTTCCCGAAAATTATAATCCACATGTAAAACTATGTGCAGCACATTTTGCTAAGGACAACTTCCTCAATCTGAATCAGTTTAATGCCAGATTCGCACAAAGATTATTCTTGAAAGATGGAGCAGTTCCCTCTTTGTCTGGATGTTAGGGCTGTGCAAAAAAATCAAATGTGATTTCCATGTGCATCTCGTCAGTAAAAATGCTCCTGTGATTATAAGTACATCTCCAGCACATGCTCCTGACCACTTGCTTCTCAAAACTAGTTCAAAACTAGTCCAATCATGTTTCCAGGAGGGCAGCGTGCGCTCAGCTGCTGTCGAATCACAACACAGGAACCACCCCAGACAGCAACATAGTGTCGGCCCAGATCCGGCCCACATCTGGCCCGCATGAAATCCATGCGGGCCAGATGTGGGCCGAATCTGGACCGAAACTGCTTGCTGTCAGGGACTGGCCCAATCAGAACTCGTCACGTATTTCTGAAGGAGGGACTTTATAGAACAAGGAAGTCATCAGCACGTTTTTATTACAGTGAAAACAGCAGTATACAGATAGATGAATTGTGTGAAAAATACTGTTTTTTATTTTCACGCGAAACATGAACATGTTATATTGCACACTGTAAACACAATCAAAGCTTCTTATTCCCAGCAGGATCGATCGCTCAGTATTGATCCACGGTGTCCAGGAAACGGCCTGTAACGAGACCAGCTGACCTCTGACCTCTGGAGATCAGTGGTGTTGTTTTGAGGAGGACGCTGGCGTCTCTCTGAGCATCTTCACACTTTTGTGTCGACGTGTTGTTGAGCGTTTTGAGCTGGTTAATGAAGAACGACGCAGACGTGAGTGTTTGATGTGTTCAGGAGCGGCGTCTGGACTCACTGATGACCGATCGATCACTTGTGTGTGTGTGTGTGTGTGTGTGAAGGAGCCCGCGGGGAGTGTCAGGTTCCTTTGTGAAATTTCAATTAGAAATAACTTTATTGGTTATTGCTCCCTGGAGACAACAATCTTATCTGTGTCATCAATAACAGCAGGTCTGTCTGTCGAACCACCGAGGACTGCACTGTAAACACACACACACACACAATAAATACACAATAAGCAAACACACACACAATAAACACATTTACTATCACACACTGATTCGTGTTCATTTCTCTGCCCGTGTCTGAGTCTCTGCTGGTGATGAGTCCTGATCTCTCAGTGTGTGTTTCAGATGGTCAGTATTTGTTCAGGTCACTCAGTGTTTGATCTGTATCTGTCAGAATCAGAAAGAGCTTTTATTATTCAGTGTGTTCAGTGACGAGAGTTACAGAAGCATCCAGTGCACAGAAATACAAGAAAATAATAATATTCTAAAATAAAACATGTATAAAATGAAGTATATACAATATATAAAAAAAATACCCAAGGCACAGAAGAAAATAACCATAGGTCGTATAGAGATGATATCTACAGATATCTAAAGAAAAAGAAGTTTGGAGTCAGTACGATTCTTTACTGGTTTTAAGTCTCTTCTGCTCACCATGGCTGCATTTATTTGATCAGTGTCACATGATCTTCAGAAATCAGAATAATATGATGATTTACTGCTCAAGAAACATCTGTTGAAAACAGTTGTATTTCTGTGGATTCAGGATTCACAGATGATTTCAGATCAGTTTTACAGATCAGTTCTGTGCTAATGTCTCATCACTGAACACATTGAGCAGATTCTCTGTTAATGATCCGTTCACATGAGGGTCACATCAGTCTCCTCGGGTCGTTCGGCTGGCGTGTGGAGCACAGACATGACTGTGTCTGCTTCGTGTGTTAGTTGGCGTGCTTTAGCAGTATTTGCTGTACTCTTTAAAGGGTCAGGCATGATGAGAGAAGCTATGTGTGAGTATCAGAATAATGAAACTCTCTCATCTCATGGTTTGTCCTTGAATAGATCCGCTGGAGACCATCACGACTATTGATTCCTTCATTGATGGGACTGTGTGTGTGTGTGTGTGTGTGTGTGTGTGTGTGTACATATCCAGACAAATTTGTACCTAGAAATAAGCTAAACCTGAAAAAATCTACCAAATTCTCCATTTGGGGATGTCCTTATTTGTAAAAACAGTATAAAAATAATGTAAATAAACTGTTTATATGAGTTAGTGTGTGGGTAAGGGTTACAGTATTACTTTATAACTGGCTGTATGAAAAAATAGGAAATGTCCCAGTTTAGATACCTGAGTAATGTTGAAGAGATTGAGGTAAGATTAAAGTTGCAAATCATTTAATATTAGTAAACTTTTTTATGATAGAAATGTTAATTGGCAGACAGATATATTCAGTGATGCAAACTGCTCCACTTTTTCCCTCAAATATGACTTTTATTTTTAGAGTGAGAGGAAGATTTAAGGTGCATGTGTAAATGATGTTACCTGTACATCTCTACAAACAGTGAAGCTGTGAGTTTGACTTCAAAATCAGTGATTTTACCCTCATGTTGCTAATAAATAGTGTAGCCATTCATGATCTCTGTTTTATTAATAAAGGTCATTGTGGACAGCAAGTCACTGAATGTTTCTGTGTATAAGGTAAATTTATATAAATATTATGGCATTATACTACAGCATGTTATTATATAAAACCAATTTGTTGAGCTGATGATGTACCCACAATGAGGGTAAAACCTCAAACACACACACACACACACACACACACACACACACATGTAAAGTCGGTCCCCCACAGTGTTCAAGACATGGTTACAGCCTTGTGTGTGTGTTTGAGGTTTTACCCTCATTGTGTAACTAAATGTTCCCATTAGGACATACAAGCCAAATTCTTTTTCAGCACACAGTCTTAATGTGGAAACTGATTTAGAAGCATATAAATAATGAAAATGTACAAATGCTAAAAGGTTTGTGTGAGAGTTTAGAGGAAACATCATCAGCTCAACAATTTAGCTTTATATATAACATGCTGTAGTATAATGCCATACGTGCAGTGTAGAAATGCTGAAAGGGCTGTAAGTAGAGAATAAAAAATTATTAGTTCAATGTAAAAGCAATAGAAGTCAACACACAAAAATCTCCATAATAGATACATTTGTGTATGTGTGTGTGTGTGTGTGCTGATATCACTGATAACAATTGACCTGCTGACTGTTTCTGCTCAAGAGACAAAAAATTATATGATCCTTATTGAATATAGTCACATCCATGAACTCGATATGAGCGTGAGATGTTTGTGCTCAGGTGAATTTAAGGATGTTTAGGTGTTTCTGCAGCAGTATTGTGACAGACAGCAGGTTTGTGTGCAGTGAGACCATAAACTGTATAATAATGTGGACATTGTGTCTGTGACATCACCTGTAGTATTTAGATTGTTTTGAAGCCCAAAGTGGACAGAGCCAAACTTCACCATCCTGGCAGCGCGTCACTCCTAAGACAACCGAAAATAAGCAAAGAGGCGGCGTGTGGGTGGAGCTGGTTGAGCAGTGAGAGAGCAGTGAGACGGCAGTGAGAGCAGTGAGAGAGCAGTGAGACGGCAGTGAGAGCAGTGAGAGAGCAGTGAGACGGGTTGAGCAGTGAGACAGCAGTGAGACAGCAGTGAGACGGGTTGAGCAGTGAGACGGGTTGAGTAGTGAGACGGGTTGAGTAGTGAGACAGCAGTGAGACAGCAGTGAGACGGGTTGAGCAGTGAGACAGCAGTGAGACAGCAGTGAGACGGGTTGAGCAGTGAGACAGCAGTGAGACGGGTTGAGCAGTGAGACAGCAGTGAGACGGGTTGAGCAGTGAGACAGCAGTGAGACGGGTTGAGCAGTGAGACAGCAGTGAGATGGGTTGAGCAGTGAGACAGCAGTGAGACAGCAGTGAGACGGGTTGAGCAGTGAGACAGCAGTGAGACGGGTTGAGTAGTGAGACAGCAGTGAGACGGGTTGAGCAGTGAGACAGCAGTGAGACGGGTTGAGCAGTGAGACGGGTTGAGCAGTCAGATAGCAGTGACAGCAGTGAGACAGCAGTGAGACGGGTTGAGTAGTGAGACAGCAGTGAGACGGGTTGAGCAGTGAGACAGCAGTGAGACGGGTTGAGCAGTGAGACGGGTTGAGCAGTCAGACAGCAGTGACAGCAGTGAGACAGCAGTGAGACGGGTTGAGTAGTGAGACAGCAGTGAGACAGCAGTGAGACGGGTTGAGCAGTGAGACAGCAGTGAGACGGGTTGAGTAGTGAGACAGCAGTGAGACAGCAGTGAGACGGGTTGAGCAGTGAGACGGGTTGAGCAGTCAGACAGCAGTGACAGCAGTGAGACAGCAGTGAGACGGGTTGAGTAGTGAGACAGCAGTGAGACAGCATTGAGACGTGTTGAGCAGTGAGACAGCAGTAAGATGGGTTGAGCAGTGAGACAGCAGTGAGACGGGTTGAGTAGTGAGACAGCAGTGACAGCAGTGAGACAGCAGTGAGACAGCAGTGAGACGGGTTGAGCAGTGAGACGGGTTGAGCAGTGAGACAGCAGTGACAACAGTGAGACAGCAGTGAGACGGGTTGAGTAGTGAGACAGCAGTGAGACAGCATTGAGACGGGTTGAGCAGTGAGACAGCAGTGAGACGGGTTGAGCAGTGAGACAGCAGTGAGAGCAGTGAGACAGCAGTAAGATGGGTTGAGCAGTGAGACAGCAGTGAGACGGGTTGAGTAGTGAGACAGCAGTGACAGCAGTGAGACAGCAGTGAGACGGGTTGACCAGTGAGACGGGTTGAGTAGTGAGACAGCAGTGAGAGCAGTGAGACAGCAGTGAGATGGGTTGAGCAGTGAGACAGCAGTGAGATGGGTTGAGCAGTGAGACAGCAGTGAGAGCAGTAAGACAGCAGTGAGACGGGTTGAGCAGTGAGATGGGTTGAGCAGTGAGACAGCAGTGAGAGCAGTGAGACAGCAGTGAGACGGGTTGAGCAGTGAGACAGCAGTGAGAGCAGTGAGACAGCAGTAAGATGGGTTGAGCAGTGAGACAGCAGTGAGACAGCAGTGAGACAGCAGTGAGATGGGTTGAGCAGTGAGACAGCAGTGAGACAGCAGTGAGACAGCAGTGAGACAGCAGTGAGACGGGTTGAGCAGTGAGAGGAGCTGGAAAATTCATGCTGTTCTCTTTTATGTAGAAGCAGCAGCAGCTCTATTTATTGTCTGAGGCTTATGTTTTATTGAAGAGAGTGTGTTAGTGCATCTGTTCTTCATCCTCACAACAGTCTTCCTCCTGTTTCTCTCTGCTCTTACTCTCTTCTCTCTTGCGTTTCTCTTCTATTATTTGCAGTGATTTTTGGGTTGTCTCTTGAATCCCGTCATCCATCTCCTCTAATCTGTCTGTCTCTGTCTCGAGGCTGCTCTAATCATCTGTCTCACAGCATCTGATATCAGACGAGTGGCTAGTTTAGCTGTTTATCTCTCATCCCTCCAGAGACGAGAGGCTGTTTCTCTGATTCTCTCTGAGCTGTTTGTGTCGTCCAGATTAATATCAGACTGAAGCGTTCGATCCTGCGCCAGCAGAGACGCTCGCTCATGTTCTGCATCAGACGCTGCTCACGCAGGAATTGATGCGAGGATCTGTTTGTTCACACTGGAGACGTGTGTATGGTTTACACTGAGCAATGCAGCGCCGTCGAGTCATTCTCGTTCACTGGGGCAGAACGGATGGACTATAACTGTGGAAATACGACTGATGTCATTGAGTAATGCAGGACACTGGCACAAGAATGTCATGGATACTCATTATTTTTAGTTCTGTGTAAAATTATTTTCAGTACAATGGAGGAAAACACATCTACTTTATCATTTTGTGAAGAAAACACATTATGATAAAGTATAATCACTTTGCAAAGAATCAAGTCAATTCGCTGCCACCTACTGGTGAAAATATATCATAATCTAAATAAATGGTCTCTAAAATAATTAGTGATTGTTTTTAAACAAATTGTTTGAAAACTTTTCAAAAGAGGAGTCACTAGCTGTATTTCATCATTAAAGGATCAGTCCACCCATCATTTACTAACACTCCTTTGTCTGTGAAACACAGCAGAAGATATTTTGGTTACACTTTATTTTAAGGTGTCATTGTTACAATGTGATTACACATTTAAGTATTGAGTAATATTAATTAACTACACTGTGCTCACTATAGGGATAAAGTTTAAAGTCTTATTATTATAATTTGAATTATAGTAAAGTATATAATAATGCAGTGCCGTTATTTACATTGATGCATTTAGCAGACGTTTTTATCCAAAAGGACTTACAGTGCATTCAGGCGATACTTTTAACCAGTATGTCTGTTTCTTGGGAACTGAACCCATAACCTTTAGTTCTACCAGAAAGACTCGGAGAAGATATTGAAACAATTCATACATTTATTTATGACCCAGCAAGCTGTATGTTTGTATTTGGCGTAGGCCCCATTCGTAAATAGCTGTCCGAGGGTACGGATTCAGTATTTCCTGCCTGAAGATGAAGGCAGGGGCGCAGCCGACCCCCGTGACGTTTTAGGAGGGACCATCCTGGTGGTGGTGGTATGGTTGGAGGGGAAGAACATCCTGTGGTGGTAAGGGAGATGGAGGGAAGATGCTTGTTATTGTTGAGGGAGGAGCCAATCTTGGTGGTGGAGGGGTGGGTGGTGGCGAGTGACGTGTTCAGCATCTGCAAACTCAGACAAGTGTAAGCACAGGTTCTTTTATACTTCTATTATTAGAACGTGATTGGACGATTGAAAAGGTAATAGGTGACGCTAACAATTGAGTCTTCCTGGCAGAACTTATGCTAAAGCTTCCATTTCTACCAGAAAGACTCGGAGAAGATATTGAAACAATTCATACATTTATTTATGACCCAGCAAGCTGTATGTTTGTATTTGGCGTAGGCCCCATTCGTAAATAGCTGTCTGAGGGTACGGATTCAGTATTTCCTGCCTGAAGATGAAGGCAGGGGCGCAGCCGACCCCCAAAAACTAGTGGAAGAATAATTCTATTGGAATGGAGCCTACCCCCAGAAATGGAAAATTAATATACTTGCCGGCTGTCTATCTTGACGTACCTAAAAGAGAGAAAAATGAATAAATAAATAAATAAAATAATTAGCAATGAACAATCATGATAGACATGAAAACTTCAATAACTTGTTTTAACAGTTTATAATAGGGTTCCAATTATGAATTATATATATATATATATATATATATATATATATATATATATATATATATATATATATATATATATATATATATATATATATATATTTTTTTTTTTTTTTTTTTTTTTTTTTTTTTATACACGTGACGAGCCACACATAGACAAGGCCACGCTGAGCCACACATAGACAAGGCCACACTGAGCCACATAGACAAGGCCACGCTGAGCCACATAGACTAGGCCGCGCTGAGCCACACATAGACAAGGCCACGCTGAGCCACATAGACAAGGCCACGCTGAGCCACATAGACAAGGCCACGCTGAGCCACATAGACAAGGCCACGCTGAGCCACATAGACAAGGCCACGCTGAGCCACATAGACAAGGCCACGCTGAGCCACATAGACAAGGCCACGCTGAGCCACACATAGACAAGGCCACGCTGAGCCACATAGACTAGGCCGCGCTGAGCCACACATAGACAAGGCCACGCTGAGCCACATAGACAAGGCCACGCTGAGCCACACATAGACAAGGCCACGCTGAGCCACACATAGACAAGGCCACGCTGAGCCACATAGACAAGGCCACGCTGAGCCACACATAGACAAGGCCAAGCTGAGCCACACATAGACAAGGCCACGCTGAGCCACACAAGACGAGGCCGCGCTGAGCCACACTTGGACGAGGCCGCGCTGAGCCACACATAGACGAGGCCGCGCTGAGCCACACATAGACAAGGCCACGCAGAGCCACATAGACAAGGCCACGCAGAGCCACATAGACAAGGCCACGCTGAGCCACACATAGACAAGGCCAAGCTGAGCCACACATAGACAAGGCCACGCTGAGCCACACAAGACGAGGCCGCGCTGAGCCACACTTGGACGAGGCCGCGCTGAGCCACACATAGACAAGGCCACGCAGAGCCACATAGACAAGGCCACGCAGAGCCACATAGACAAGGCCACGCTGAGCCACATAGACAAGGCCACACTGAGCCACACATAGACAAGGTGACGCAGAACAACGCAACTAGTACATGGCATGAATTATGAAAACTGTACTTGACAGATAGATAGAGCATGGCACCACCACCAGTAGTTGCATAGGAATTTACCTGAATTATTATTGCAGAGCTTGCTGAGCTTCGAGGATGGTCTTAAGGTCAGGTCTTATGTAAGACTCAAAAGCGGAGGAAGACCATCTTCCCAGAATCTTAATAGCTGTTGTAGGAACGCCGCGTTCGGCTGCTGTAGTAGCTGCTCCTATCCTAAATGAGTGTCCAGTATACAGGGAAGGGGATAGGCTACAGTTTTTAAGGACAGAAACTAGATGAGATCTGAACCAGGTTTTAGAAAGAGGAGCTCCGTTAGAGAGTGAGAATAGGGGTGAGTGATCTGAGGATATTGTTATGGAAACACCAGAACCAGAAGAGTCATTTTTAGAGTGTTTAAGAAAAAGTGTAAAGAAGTTAGGAGAGAAATGTAAGTCAGAGAGACAGAGACCACGGACAGGATCAAAACGTTTAGATGCTGAAGTGAATTCGCCTGGGCGCATAAATACATAGAAAGCAGTTAAGAACACTGCTTCTAGCAGAATATTGGAGTATATGGAAAAAAGGCCATTGCGTAGGGAAAGGATTAATCTTTGCAACAGAGGCAAAGAAAAAGGCAACCTTTTGTCGGGGGAATTCGTAGAGGATTTAGCGAAGCCTTTGAGCAGTAATCTAACGGAAGAATCAGTGAAGAGACTTGGAAAATCGGGATTAAAATATTTAGCATAAAATTGAATCCCAGCGAGCAATCTGCGAATTGAGGAAATTTTTAAATTGCGATTTTCGAAATTAAAAACAAGGAACGAGCAAACCGTGGTAACCAGAATAGGAAATAAAGGTATCTGAAAGGAGTAGCAAAACATTAGAAAAGAAGACCAAGCTGAAGTGTAAGCTTTAAAAGTTGAAGGAGCAACTCCTTTAGACATGTAATGCCTAGCTGATTTTTGCAAATCGTCTAATTTAACATAGTTGCTGATAGGGGAGGGCAGGGTGTTGGTTCTGTATTGGCTGAAGGGCAAAGTCGTCTGAACGTCTGAAAACGAAAGCGGGAGAGCGCGTCAGCAATAACGTTGCAGTGCCCTGGTATATGAGCAGCTTTAATAATAAAATTGAAAGTGACGGATTGCCAGATTAAACGCCTCAAAAAAGGCATGATCGTTTGGCACGATGACCTGCCTTTATTGATAATGGCAACAGTGGCTTCGTTGTCGCAAAACAGCAAAATGCGTTTCCTTGACCACGCTGAACCCCAGATTACACTAGCAACTACCAGAGGATAAATCTCGTAGAGCGCAGAAGACACGGAACCTGATTCTTTCTTAGGGAATTTGTTTGGCCACTTCTCTGCGAACCATTGCCCTCGAAAAAACCCACCGAAGCCGATGGATGGGGCAGCATCGGTAAATAATTGAAGGTCTGCGGAGGATTCAAAGGCGTCATTGTAAAAGAAAGAAATACCGTTCCAATCATTAAGCAACTGAGTCCAAAATTTTATATCGGAGAGACAACCGTCATCTACCTGGATCGGATCGCTTAATTTTTGGACGGAATGGGCCATAGTTAACAGCCGAGAGATAAATGTTCTGCCTTGTGGTATGATGCTCATGGCGAAATTGAGGTGACCGAGCAGAGAGAGCATGTCTCGTTTCGTGACGCAGCGTAGAGAGGAAAAAGATTCCAGAAATGACCTGATCCTTAGGAGTTTCTCTTGTGGCAAAGAAGCTTGCATTTTGACTGTGTCAAGGGAAATGCCTAAGAATTCTAACGAAGTAGAAGGGCCTAATGTTTTTTCGGCAGAGAGTGGAACGCCGACGTCGCTAAATATTTTTTTAAGAATACTAAGGATGGAAGATTGTGAAGATGGAAAGTCGACTAGCAGAAAATCGTCTAGTAAATGCAAAACGAAAGGAAGCTTACAGATGTTCAGTAGAATCCAACACAGAGCTTCTGAGAGACTGTTGAAAATATGCGGGCTACTTCTACAACCGAACGTCAGCCTCACAGCGAAGTAGAATTTTGAGTTCCATTTCACTCCAAAATACGGCCAATCAGATGGGTGAATTGGAATAATTTTAAAAGCGTCGGTAATGTCAGCTTTGGCTAACCAAGCGCCAGGACCAGCTAATTTTATTAACTGGATGGCGTTATCCACCGTAGCGTAATGAAGAGAAAAAGGTGTTAGGGGAATGTTTTCGTTAACGCTAGCTATGTTGGAGGAATGTGGAGAAGACATATCAAAGATTAGACGTTTTTTACCGGAATATTTGCGAGTTGCGATGCCGATGGCATTAATCCGAAAAGGAGAAAAAGGAGGAGAAGTGAAGGGGCCGATAACATATCCTTTATTAACCTCTTTATCTAAAAGAACTGACACCACTTCAGGTTCCTGTCTTGCGGATTGCAATTTTTTTGCAACAAAAGAGGCAGAAAGAGGAGAGAGGATACCCACCCGAAACCCTTGGGACAAACCGGTGATTAAATAATCAACAAATACCGGATCGGGGTGAGAAGAGAGGTAGCTTGAAAGGTTGGGAATATTAATAGGAGTAGATGGGTGTTTATTCAAAATTTTTTTCCGAATTAGGGTTTTCCCTCGGGGTGCAGGTTTGTACCGGCGTGGACAAACAGATTTCGGGTGTGGATCCTTGCAAACACTACAAATATGAGCAAATTTGCAGTTAGGAAAAGAACAAACGGCCTCATTAAATTGAAAACATAGAGGTACGTTATTGAATTCTGCCGTAGTAGAGCGACCTCTGGAGTTTGAAGAGAGGCTTACATTTTCAGGACCGTGGACAGCGGCTGGAGCGTTACTAGCAAACGCTTTAGGGCAAAATGAAGCCTTGTGACCGTGAGCGCTGCAAATAGCGCATGTTAAGCTCTTTTGGCCTCCGAAATGGCGGACGAGCAGTTCGGTGTCGGTAACTGACCAGTCTAGTCTTGAATTAAAAAGTGAGATAAAGGAGGCAGATTTTGCTGAGAAGGACTTGTGGTACTCGTAAAATAGAGTTCCCCCGTATCTTTGACTGAAGTCC